>NC_041385.1:840197957-840230339 GCF_002162155.2 Triticum dicoccoides
CCTCCCTCCTCCTCCTTTATCCTCCTTCCCCTCCTCCTTCCCTCCTCCTCCTGGCCTCCTCCCACCTCCTCCTCCCCCTTTCTGTTCTAGTTTTAGTTTTAGTTTTTGTTTTTAGTAAATGTAGGTTTTTCTTTTTAGTAAATGTAGGTTTTTAGTATATTTAATTTTTAGAAAATTTGAATAAGTAATTTGAATAGAATAAGTAAATGTAGGTTTTTTGAATAGAATGGGAAATATTTAGAAATTTTGAATAAGTAATTTGAATACAATAAATTATGAAAATTGAAAAAATAAGAAAATGTAGGTCTTTTGAATAGAATAGGAAATTTTTAGAAAATTTTAAAAGAATAATTCAATGTAGCTTATGGAGTTTCACTAAGTCCTAAGATCATGGTAATTATTTTTTTGTTTATATTTTTTTTTGCAGAGATCAAGGAGACCCTGCATCATCCCCGCCGCCGTCCCCATCACCGACCCCCTCCGACCTCGATCGAGGTGAGACCAGCCACCCCATGTTGTTAATTTAATTTAGGTATTTTAGGTGTTTAATCTTAGAATAACATAGTATGAACCCTAGTTATGATCGAAGCATGTTTAAAATGTAGGTTTTTAATTAGATGTAGTTAATAGAATTTAGGTGTATATCTTGAATGCTTATTGAATGCTCATATGATGTAGATATAAACATGTACATCTTCTATTGCTCAAATTGGATATGTGCTTGCCCAAGTGGCCGGCCATGTTTGCAGGTTATATCTCCTATAGTGGCCTATGTTTTGCCGGACTGTTGATTAATTTCCGTTCTAGAAAATTTCAAGCACTCGATATGTCCTTTTTTAGAAAAGTTCAAGCCGGATTTTTCCTTGAAGTCTGGAATGACTTGTGCTAGAATATGTAGGAAATATCGAGTAGCCTGGATTTTTTCAAAAGATAATTAAACGACATTTTGGGTTAACTTTAAGTCTGTCGAGGCTCCATCACCGAATGTCGAAAAAATCAGTGAGGGAGTGTATCCACCATATATGAGAGAGGACGAAGAAGCCCGACTGTTGTCGTGGGGGTCGTTTCTCCTTCTTTTCCTTCTGCTCGACCTTTGTTATGCACTAGGGAAAGGAGGAGTAATGACCATCACCGACTGTCGCAAATGTCAGAGAGGAATCAGTGAGAGAGAGTCTCCACCATATAGACTCGACCGACCGATAGTCAACCCGTGATGAATAATAATGATCTAATTTAATTTTTATAGTACATATATTGAATTGTACAAGTTTAATCTTTGAATTATGAATGTAGGAAATGTCGTCATCGGACAACGAAAGTCTCTTGGGGGAGTGCAACTGGTGCAGCAACGACCGAGTTCTGTGCGACAGGCCTCACCTGGATGAAGATCGCTGCTTCAGCATTAAACTCCTGGAGACCATCGATGTTGAAACGGTACGCAACAACGAAAAGTGATTTTTCATAATTAAGCATGACTTCAACTATTTCAACGTGTAATTTTCATCTTTTACAATTTGAGTAGCTTATCCCATGCCATGCAAGACGCTATGTCTTGGAGAGGATGGGTTTTGAAGACCAAGAAAATTTTGGTTGCAAAAATTCACCTAAGGACCCATCATGATGTGGATTTTGAAGTAAATTTGTATAATTCTGAGAGCGTGACCCATTTTGGTTGCAAAAATTGGGAAGCACATTGCAAGTGTATGGTTTTTATGAGGGTATGCTTGTCACCATGGATCTTGGAGCTCCTAACATCGACCGAGACAATATGGACATTTGGGTCCTTATTGATACTCTTCCAATTCTACCGCTATGTGAGTTTCTGAAACATAGTTATTAACTAATTTATATTGTTCATTTTAAAATAGTTGACAGCTTATTTTCATTGTTCAAACAATGTGCGGAACATGGTAGACAGAACCTACTACAACGATGGCTCTGAGTTAACTTATCAGGAGAAAAATCATCTGGTCGCATTTTGTACTGATCTTGAGAATTACAATATCTATTATAAAACTCCTCCACATTATGGTCAATACGTGCCACTAGTGCACGTGTTGAACTACCGTAACATCTATGGAGATGTCATGGTAAGATTTTTTAGTATTACGACATCCGTGCATCTTTTGCATATATTTTTTTCAAACTTAACTACATTTCTAACTACGAAGTTATTACTATGTTTTTCAAAAGAAAATCCCGAATGATTGTGTGCCTCATCTGATGTATCAGAATGGTCGCCTTGATGTTTTGAACATAGGGGCAGGTCATCATACGAATCTCACCTGTCCATATTGGATTTATAAAAGAAGTGGAGACATGAAAATCAAAGAATAGAAAAAATGTATGGACAGTCATAAGGAGGTACTTGGAAGCAACATTGTGCGAAAGACAAGAATTGAAGACATGATAATCTCCATTCTCCATAATGGAGAGTCAGGGCCTATCTTATTTTATGCTATTTTACCTAAGAGAAGGTAGTATGTCCTAGTTAATAATATTCATGATCATGTGCTAAGAACAACTAAGTAGGATTGGTTAGATGACTATGATGGTGATGATGTGGTATCGAGTAGAAGTTGTATGATCGATGTTGTTGAGTATGACTTGTTATTATGATACCAATGATGACTTATTTATTATTATGATCGATGATGCATGATGCTAAGTTGTTATATGAGCATGATTACTTATTATATAAAACAGTGGATGAAATGAACCTGGATTAGATTCAAGTGAAGCCAACATGTGGTGCACATCGAAATTACTAATCCAAATTAGATCAAGTTTGGATTAGTGTAGTACTTTCTACATGCACCACATGTTTCCTCCACTTGAATCTACTCCACGTTCATTTCACCCACTGTTATATATAGTAAGTAATCATGGTCATAAAATCATATGAAGAAAGTATTGTATATAAAACCACACAATGAAAATAAGCTGTATTTTTAAAAATACAGGAAAATTTAGCAACAACGCTCTTTAGAACAAGCGCTACTGCTACTTACAAGTAGCAGTAGTGCTTTTTTAGAACAAGTTAGCTGTAGCGCCTTAGTGGTAGCGCTGGACCCCGCGCTACTACTAGGGTTTTCCCCAGTAGTGTAAAACAGTGTGGCAATTTGCTTAGGTTATGCATTTGGTCCTAATATGATGGGCATACAAGAGGGATACAATAAAAACTTTCATAAAGAGCATTGAATATAAGAGAAGTTTGATTCCATGTATTTGTTTTGAGATATAAAGATGATGATATTAGAGTCACGCTAGTGAGTAATTCTGGATTGGTAGAAGAACTTGTTTTAAAGTTTTTGATTCCCGAAGCATGCACGTATGGTGAACCGTTATGTCTTCCTTATGAGTGGCGGTCGAGGACGAGCGATGGTCTTTTCCTACCAATCTATCCCCCTAGGCGCATGCCTATTAGTACTTTGCTTCGATGGCTAACAAATTTTTGCAATAAGTATGTGAGTTCTTTATGACTAATGTTGAGTCCATGGATTATACGCACTCTCACCCTTCCACCATTGGTAGCCTTTCTAGTATCGCGAAACTTTCGCCGGTGCATTAAAACCACCATACCTACCTATTATGGCATTTCCATAGCCAGTCCGAGATATATTGCCATGCAACTTCCACCGTTGTGTTTGTTATGACACGCATCGTCATTGTCATATTGCTTTGCATGATAGTAAGATAACTATCATGATGTTTTAATGGCATGTCCGTTTTTGTGATTTCTTTGCTATGCTAGATCATTGCACATCCCAGTACACCAACGGGAGGCATTCATATAGAGTCATATTTTTTTTCTAGTATTGAGTTGTTATTCTTGAGTTGTAAGTAAATAAAAGTGTGATGATCATCATAATTAGAGCATTATCCCATGTGAGGAAAGGATGACGGACGCTATGATTCTCCCACAAGGTGAGATGAGAGTCTGGACTTAAAATAAAAAAGAGGCCTAACAGCCCAAAATAAAAAAAAGAATCCAAAGAGACCAAACAAAAAATGAGAGAAAAGAGATAAGGGACAATTTTACTATCCCTTTTCCACACTTGAGCTTTAAAGTAGCACCATTTTCTTCAAAATATAGAGTCTCTTGTTTTATCACTTTCATATACTACTAGGAATCTTTCTTTATAGAACATGGCTTGTATATTCCAATGATGGGCTTCCTAAAATTGCCCTAGGTCTTCATGAGCAAGAAAGTTGGATGCACACCAAATTAGTTTTCTTTTGAGCTTTCATACACTTATAGCTCTAGCGCATCCTTTGCATGGCAATCCCTACTCACTTGCATCTCCATAGCCCATTAATTTGCCTAGTTGATGTGAGACTTTCTCCCTTTTTGTCTTCTCCTCACAACCTCCACAATACTTTTATTCCATCTATAGTGCTACATCCATGGCTCATGCTCATGTATTCCACGAAAGTTGAAAAATCTTGAGAACATGAAAAGTATGAAACAATTGATTGGCTTGTCATCGGGGTTGTTCATGATAAAATACTTTGTGTGATGAAGATACATCATGGCCAGACTATATGATTTTGTAGGGATCACTTTCTTTAGCCATGATATTTTGAGAATACGTGATTTCCTTATTAGTATGCTTGAAGTATTATTGTTTTCATGTCAATAATAAACCTTTTTTGAATCTTATGGATCTGAACATTCATGCCACAATAAATAAAATTGCATTGATAAATATGTTAGGTAGCATTCCACGTAAAAAATATGTTTTTATCATTTAGTTACTTGAGGACGAGCAGGAATTAAGCTTGGGGATGCCCTATATGTCTCCAACGTATCTATAATTTTTAATTGTTCCATGCTATTGTATTATCTGTTTTGGATGTTTTATATGCATTAATATGCTATTTTATATTATTTTTGGGACTAACCTATTAACGTAGTGCCTACTGCGAGTTTCTGTTCTTTCCTTGTTTTGACTTCTACAGTAAAGAAAAATCAAACGGAGTCCAAACAGAATTAAACTTTATGGTGATTTTTCTTAGACCATAAGAAACCCACGAGACATGGAGAAAAGGCCAAAAGACCTACGAGACGTCCACAAGCCGTAGGCGGGCTCACCGGGGGGCGCCCTGATGACCCACAAGTATAGGGGACCGATCATAGTCCCTTCGATAAGTAAGAGTGTCGAATTCAACGAGGAGCAGAAGGAAATGACAAGCGGTTTTCAACAAGGTATTTTCTGCAAGCACTGAAATTATCGATAACAGATAGTTTTGTGATAAGATAATTCGTAACGGGTAACAAGTAACAAGTGCAGAAAAATGTGCAGCAAGGTGGCCCAATCCTTTTTGTAGCAAAGGATAAGCTTGGACAAACTGTTATATAAAGCAAATTGCTCCCGAGGACACATGGGAATTATTGTCAAGTTAGTTTTCATCATGATCATATAATTCGCGGTCATTACTTTGATAATTTGATATGTGGATTGACCAGTGCTTGGGTGATGTCCTTACTTGGACAAGCCTCCCACTTATGACTAACCCCTCTCGCAAGAATGAGCAACTACGAAAGAAGAAGTAAGATGAATCTAACCATAGCATGAAACATGTGGATCCAAATCAGCCCCTTACGAAGCAACACATAATCTAGGGTTTAAGTTTCTGTCACTCTAGCAACCCATCATCTACTTATTACTACCCAATGCCTTCCCCTATGCCCAAATCATGGTGAAGTGTCATGTAGTCGACGTTCACATAACACCCCTAGAGGAAAGACAACATACATCACACCAAAATATCGAACGAATACCAAATTCACATGATTACTAATAATTAGAATTCTCTCATGTCCTCGGGAACAAACGTAACTACTCACAAAGCATGTTCATGTTCAAGATCAGAGGTGTAATACATATCATTAAGGATTTGAACATATGATCTTCCACCAAATAAACCAACTAGCATCAACTACAAGGAGTAATCAACACTACTAGCAAGCCGGAGGTAGCAATCTGAGGTTTTGAGACAAAGATTGAATACAAGAGATGAACTAGGGTTTGAGAGGAGATGGTGCTGGTGAAGAAGTTGATGGAGATTGAACCTCCCTCGATAAGAGGATCGTTGGTGAAGTTTCCCCGGAAGCATCGCTCTGCCGGATCCCTAGATTGCTTCTGCCCAGTTTCCGCCTCAAGATGGCGATGCTACGTCCCAAAAGCTTCCTTATGATTTTTTCTGGGTGAAAACGCTTCATATAGCAGAAGATAGGCACCAGGTGATGGCTAGTGGGCCCATAAGCCCTAGGGGCACGCCCTGGGGGTAGGGCGCGCACCCAAGATTGTAGCCACCAGCTGGGTCCCCTTTTGTATTTTCTTCACCCAATATTTTATATATATAAGAAAATAATTCTCCGTAAAATTTCTTGACTTTTGGAGTTGTGTATAATAGGTCCAGAATTCCAGCTGCCAGCATTCTCCCTCTTTGTGTAAACTTTGTAAAATAAGAGAGAAAATGCATAAGTATTGTACCATATTGTCAAATAACAGCCCATAATGCAATAAATATCAACATAAAAGCATGATGCAAAACGGACGTATCACGTCCCAAGGCTTGTGGGCTCCTCGGAGACCTTCTAACCCTAACTACAGCACTATAAATCCTCAAATGTTCCCCCTACACCAGAGGGCACACCAAAAATACTTTCTCGCCGCTGCAAGCTTCTCTTACCATGAGATCCCATCTTGGCGTCGTTTCCGGCACTCCACCGGAGGGGATACCATCACATAGGGCCTCTAAACCAACTTTGTTGCCCATCCGATGATGTGTGAGTAGTTTACCACGGATCTAAGGGTCCTTAGCTAGTAGCTAAATGGTTGCTTCTCTCTCTTTGATCTTCAATACAATATTCTCCTTGATGTCTACTATGCAACCTTCTTCTTGTAGACATTGTTGGGCCTCCAAGTGCAGAGGTTTGTAGGACAGTACCAAATTTCCCTCAAGTGGATGACCTAAGGTTTATCAATCTGTGGGAGGCATAGGATGAAGATGGTCTCTCTCAAGCAACCCTGCAACCAAATAACAAAGAGTCTCTCATTTCCCCATCACACCCAATACAATGGTAAATTTTATAGGTGCACTATTTCCGCGAAGAGATGGTGATACAAGTGCAATATGGATGGTAGATATAGGTTTTTGTAATCTGAAAATATAAAAAACAGCAAGGTAGCAAGGGATAAAAGTGAGCACAAACGGTATTTCAATGCTAGGAAATAAGGCCTAGGGTTCATACTTTCACTGGTGCAAGTTCTCTCAACAATAATAACATAATTGGATCATATAAATATCCCTCAACATGCAACAAAGAGTCACTCCAAAGTCACTAATAGCGGAGAACAAACGAAGAGATTATGGTAGGGTACGAAACCACCTCAAAGTTATTCTTTCCGATCAATCCATTGGGCTATTCCTATAAGTGTCACAAACAGACCTAGAGTTCGTAGTAAAATAACACCTTAAGACACACATCAACCAAAACCCTAATGTCACCTAGATACTCCATTGTCACCTCAAGTATCCGTGGGTATGATTATATGATATGCATCACACAATCTCAAATTCATCTATTCAACCAACACATAGAACCACAAAGAGTGCCCCAAAGTTTCTACCGGAGAATCAAGACGAAAACGTGTGCCAACCCCTATGCATAGGTTCATGGGCGGAACCCGCAAGTTGATCACCAAAACATACATCAAGTGAATCATGTGATATCCCATTGTCACCACAGATACGCATGGCAAGACATACATCAAGTTTTCTCAAATCATTAAAGACTCAATCGGATAAGATTACTCCAAAGGGAAAACTCAATCCATTACAAGAGAGTAGAGGGGGAGAAGCAACATAAGATCCAACTATAATAGCAAAGCTCGCGATACATCAAGATTGTGCCAAATCAAGAACAGGAGAGAGAGAAATCAAACACATAGCTACTGGTACATACCCTCAGCCCCGAGGGTGAACTACTCCCTCCTCGTCATGGATAGTGCCGGGATGATGAAGATGGCCACCTGTGAGGGTTCCCCCTTCGGCAGGGTGCCGGAACAGGGTCCCGATTGGTTTTTGGTGGCTACAGAGGCTTTCGGCGGCGGAACTCCTGATCTATTCTGTTCCCCGATCGTTTTAGGGTATATGGATATATATATATATATATATATATATAGGCAGAAGAAATACATCAGGGGAGCCACGAGGGGCCCATGAGGGTGGAGGGCGCGCCCAGGGGGGTGGGCGCGCCCCCCTGCCTCGTGCCTTCCTCGTTGCTTTCTTGACGTGGACTCCAAGTTTCCCGGGTTGCTTTCTTTCCAAAAATAACTTCTCTAGAAGGTTTCATTCCGTTTCGACTCCGTTTGATATTCCTTTTCTTCGTAACACTGAAACAAGGGAAAAAACAGGAACTGGCACTGGGCTCTGTGTCAATAGGTTAGTCCCAAAAATAATATAAAAGTGCATAATAAAGCCCATAAAACATCCAAGATGGATAATATAGCATGAATACTTCATAAATTATAGATACGTTGGAGACGTATCAGCATCCCCAAGCTTAATTCCTGCTCGTCCTCGAGTAGGTAAATGATAAAAGAAAGAATTGATGAAGTGTGAATGCTAGCAGGTGCATAAGTTTGATCAATGATAATTTCAATCAGCTTTTTAGCATGAGTCTATGTCATAACAGTAGCTCAACTCATAGAACTTTTCATGATCAAGTAACAAAATATTCACATGTTAAAGTATAGATCATAAACTTTCTTGAAAACTAACAAACTATGTTCTCAGTCATCAAACAATTGCAATTCATCTTATTTTCAGGAAGAGTCTATGTCAGAGCTTTGATTCAGCAAACTTCACATACTCAACTATCATTTAGTCTTCCATGATTGCTACCACTCAAAGCATATTTATAGAACAAATAGTATTCATCGAACATAGAGAAAGATAGGGGCTTAATATTTTGCCTCCCAACCTTTTACCTTAAGGGTAATGTCAAAAGTAATAATTCATGATCAAATATATTTGAATGGCCTTATATGCTTAGATCTTTCCATCATATGATGCTTGCCAACTAAAGACTAGGTTGGAATCAGAAGGAATATTACTGACTCTTGCATAAAAGTAAAAGATAGGCCCTTCGCAGAGGGAAGCAGGGATTTGCAGAGGTGCCAGAGCTCGAAGCAAAAACAGAGATGAAAACAATTTTGAGAGGAATGCTTTCATTTTCAACATAACGACCAAGAGTTCCCAATATCTTCCATACTACATACATTATAGGCGGTTCCGAAACAAAAAGGTAAAGATTTTACTCCCCCTCCACCAACAATCATCAATCCATGGCTTGCCCGAAACAACGGGTACCTCCAACTAACATCAATCCTGGGGGAGTTTTGTTTGCAATTATTTTTGATTTGATTTCGATCTTTTGATTATGGGACTGGGCATCCCAGTTACCAGCCATTTTCTCGTGAATGATGAGCAGAGTCCACTCATCGTGAGAATAACCCACCTAGCATGGAAGATACTGCTAGCCCCTACTCGCTACATGAGTGGTTCGGGCATACAAAACAGATTATTATTTGAAGGTTTAGAGTTTGGCACATGCAAATTTACTTGGAACGGCGTGTAAATACCGCATATAGGTAGATATGGTGGACACTCATGGAAGAAACTTGGTTCAAGGGATTTGGATGCCCAAGCAGTATTCCTGCTTAGTACAGATATTTTGGCTAGCAAAGGATTATAAATAGCAAGCACCACATGTTAGAGGATCCAAAACAATATAACTTATACAAATATACCCAAGCATAACTCATTATGTTGTCTTCCTTGTCCAACTTCAACTAATTTGCTAAGGTTTGAATATAATTAACGGGGATCACAATCATAGAAGAGGTCCAAGATAGTATATTTATATGTGAAATCTCTCTTCCTTCAATATTCTTTCATGAATTGTTCAAGTGACCATTACAATGTTTGCTAACCTTCAATAAATTTACCACCTATACTTCTTATATGTGAATGCATTACTCCCCATGGGAAAGGCATATGAAACATATATAATTTATGACATTCAAATCATTCAACTATTTACTCATAGGATATAAATGAAGCACACGAGTAAATGACAAACTACTCAAAAAAGATATAAGTGAAGATTAATGAGTACTTAAATAATTATATAGCTATGTGAAGACTCTCTCTCATTTAAGAATTTCAGATCTTGGGATATTATTCAAA
The DNA here is from genome assembly GCF_002162155.2 of Triticum dicoccoides. Classification (NCBI taxonomy): domain Eukaryota; kingdom Viridiplantae; phylum Streptophyta; class Magnoliopsida; order Poales; family Poaceae; genus Triticum; species Triticum dicoccoides. The sequence goes on from NC_041385.1 coordinate 840,208,221, forward strand.
CTGCAAGCAAAGCTAAATAAAATAAAATGACGCTCCAAGCAAAACACATATCATGTGGTGAATAAAAATATAGCTCCAAGTAAAGGTACCGATGAATGAAGAGGAAAGAGGGGATGCCTTCTGGGGCATCCCCAAGCTTAGACGCTTGGTTATCCTTTAATATTACCTTGGGGTGCCTTGGACATCCCCAAGCTTAGGCTCTTGACACTCCTTATTCCATAGTCCATCGAATCTTTAACCAAAACTTGAAAACTTCACAACGCAAAACTTAACAGAAAATTCGTAAGCTCCGTTAGTATAAGAAAATAAATCACCACTTAGGTACTGTTGTGAACTCATTCTAAATTAATATTGGTGTTAAACCTACTGTATTCCAACTTCTCTATGGTTTATAAACTATTTTACTAGCCATAGATTCATCCAAATAAGCAAAAAACACATAGAAAACAGAATCTGTCAAAAACATAACAGTCGATAGTAATCTGTATCGAATGTATACTTATGAACCCCAAAAATTCTAAAATAAATTGGTGGACCTGAGGAATTTTCCTAGTAATCATCTGCAAAAAGAATCAACTAAATAGCACTCTCCAGTAAAAAAATTAGCTAATTTCGTGAGCGGTAAAGTTTCTGTTTTTTACAGCATGATCATAAAGACTTCACCCAAGTCTTCCCAAAGGTTCTACTTGGCACAAACACTAATTAAAACACAAAACCACATCTAAACAAAAGCTATATGTATTATTTATTCCTAAACAGAACCAAAAATCGAGAAACTAAAATAAAATTGGGTTGCCTCCATACAAGCGCTAACGTTTAACGCCCCTAGCTAGGCATGATGATTTCAATGATGCTCCCAAAAAGATAAGAATCGAAACATAAAGAGAGCATCATGAAGAATATGACTAGCACATTTAAGTCTAACCCACTTCCTATGCATAGGGATTTTGTGAGAAAACAACTTATGGGAACAATAATCAACTAGCGTAGGAAGGCAAAACGAGCATAACTTCAAAACTTTAAGCACATAGAGAGGAAACTTGATATTATTGCAATTCCTACAAGCATATGTTCCTCCCTCATAATATAACCAGCACCTAAAGCATTCTTTTCATGATCTACTTGCATAGAAATTTTACTACTCTCCACAAAAGAAATTTTTTTCTCATTCGGAATAGTGAAAGTATCATAAGAGACTTGAATACTGTAAATTGTTTCCACATTAAATGAGTAATGTTAAGAAAAACGGTAATCATAATTATGACAAGTTTTATAAATATAATCGTCACTACTCTTTATAGGATAAGTTTCATCACAATAATCATCATAAGTAGCAACTTTGTTCTCATCATAATCAATTGAAACCTCTTCCGAAATAGTGGATTCATCACTAAATAAGTCATGACCTCTCCAAATCCACTTTCATAATTATCACAATAAGATTCAACATCCTCCAAAATAGTGGGATCACTACATCCTAATGTTGACACTCTTCCAAACCCACTTTCATCAATATAATCATCATAAGTAGGAGGCATGCTATCATCATTATAAATTTGCATATCAAAACTTGGGAGACTAAAAATATCATCTTCATTAAACGTAGCATCCCCAAGCTTGGGAAAAACATTAATTGCAGCAAATATATTCTCAAAAACATCATCTTCATTAAACATAGCATCCCCAAGCTTGGGCCTTTTCATATCATAAGCATAATCACTCTCATCATTAATAGTATGGATAACACCAATAGCATAGCAATTGTCATATTCTTCCAAGCAAGTGCCAAAAAAAATTCAAGATCATAAGAAGTATCATTATCTTCCCAATCATAATCATCCCAACAAGCAATAGGCATAACGAGATCATCATCAAGTGCATCCTCTTCCACAATTATTTTTGATTCATTTTCATGAGGCACAACAATAATAGGAGATACTTTATTTGGGAGAGATATCTTTTTACCTCTCTTCCTTTTTCTTTTCTTCTTCTTCACCACATCATGTGTGGGTTCAATCCTCTTTTTTGGAGCTCCTTATTAATTAGATTGGTTGAATAGAAGGCTCCTCCTCATTACCTGATTCATCATAAGAAATAATAGGAGGATATTGAGAAGTCTCTTCCCTTTCGTTAGTGTTCTCTTCATCCTCTATTTGTTTTATTTTCTTTATGTAATTGGCAATATAAGGATTTTCAATGCAATTCACCGCACAATACATATAAATTTCTTCTAGATCAAAGGAATTTCTCAAGGTTATATTCTGGAATATGCTTAGTTTGACGTTTCATTTCTTCATAACTCAAAAGCAAACTAAGTTCATTATGATGTGCAAGGGAAATCAAGTCATCACAATTTTTGGACACGATTCGATCATGAAACAATTTGCATTTGATATTTAAATGACCATGTTCATTGCAAAGTTCACAAGTACGGTAAAGATATTTTAAATTTTCAGCACTCACATTTAGCCTTTCTTGCAACCATTTAGTTTCTAAATGCTTATGCCTATCTATCTTCCCTATGTGGTATGTACATGCAAACCGAATGCACTCCACAAAAATTGACATGTTTATAGGAGACATTTTCATCATAACTAGTGCAATTATCATTTGAACTATGGATATTCAAGGAGTTCATACTAACAACATTGCAATCATGCTCATCATTCAAAGATCCAGCGCCAAACATTTTAATGCATTCTTCTTCTAACACTTTGGCACAATTTTCCTTTCCATCATACTCACGAAACATATTAAAAAGATGAAGCGTATGAGACAAACTCAGTTCCATTTTTTTGTAGTTTTCTTTGATAAACTAAACTAGTGCTAAAACAATAAACAAAAAGATTCAATTACAAGATCTAAAGATATAACTTCAAGCACTCACCTCCCGGCAACGGCGCAAGAAAACAGCTTGATGTCTACTAAGCAACCTTCTTCTTGTAGACGTTGTTGGGCCTCAAAGTGCAGAGGTTTGTAGGACAGTAGCAAATTCCCCTCAAGTGGATGACCTAAGGTTTATCAATCCGTGGGAGGCATAGGACGAAGATGGTCTCTCTCAAGCAACCCTGCAACCAAATAACAAAGAGTCTCTCGTGTCCCCAACACACCCAATACAGTGGTAAATTGTATAGGTGCACTAGTTCGGCGAAGAGATGGTGATACAAGTGCAACATGGATGGTAGATATAGGTTTTTGTAATCTGAAAATATAAAAACAGCAAGGTAGCAAGCGATAAAAGTGTGCACAAACGTTATTGCAATGCTAGGAAACAAGGCCTAGGGTTCATACTTTCACTAGTGCAAGTTCTCTCAACAATAATAACATAATTGGATCATATAAATATCCCTCAACATGCAACAAAGAGTCACTCCAAAGTCACTAATAGTAGAGAACAAACGAAGAGATTATGGTAGGGTAAACCACCTCAAAGTTATTCTTTCCGATCAATCCATTGGGCTATTCCTATAAGTGTCACAAACAACCCTAGAGTTCGTAGTAAAATAACACCTTAAGACACACATCAACCAAACCCCTAATGTCACCTAGATACTCCATTGTCACCTCAAGTATCTGTGGGTATGATTATGTGATATGCATCACACAATCTCAAATTCATCTATTCAACCAACACATAGAACCTCAAAGAGTGCCCCAAAGTTTCTACCAGAGAATCAAGACGAAAACGTGTGCCAACCCCTATGCATAGGTTCATGGGCGGAACCCGCAAGTTGATCGCCAAAACATACATCAAGTGAATCACGTGATATCCCATTGCCACCAGAGATACGCACGGCAAGACATACATCAAGTGTTCTCAAATCATTGAAGACTTAGTCTGGTAAGATTACTTCAAAGGGAAAACTCAATGCATTACAAGAGAGTAGAGGGGGAGAAGCAACATAAGATCCAACTATAATAGCAAAACTCGCGATACATCAAGATCGTGCCAAATCAGGAACATGAGAGATAGAGATCAAACACATAGCTACTGGTACATACCCTCAGCCCCGAGGGTGAACTACTCCCTCCTCGTCATGGAGAGCGCCTTGATGATGAAGATGGCCACCGGTGAGGGTTCCCCCCTCCAGCAGGGTGCCGAAACAGGGTCCCGATTGGTTTTTGGTGGCTACAGAGGCTTGCGGCGGCAGAACTCCCGATCTATTATGTTCCCCGATCATTTTAGGGTATATGGATATATATAGGCGGAATAAATACGTCAGGGGAGCCACGAGGGGCCCATGAGGGTGGAGGGCGCGCCTCCCTGCCTCGTTCCTTCCTCGTTGCTTTCTTGACGTGGACTCCAAGTCTCCCGGGTTGCTTTCTTTCCAAAAATATCTTCTCCAAAAGGTTTCATTCCGTTTCGACTCAGTTTGATATTCCTTTTCTTCGAAACACTGAAACAAGGGGAAAAACAGGAACTGACACTGGGCTCTGGGTCGAGAGGTTAGTCCCAAAAATAATATAAAAGTGCATAATAAAGCCCATAAAATATCCAAGATGGATAATATAATAGCATGAATACTTCATAAATTATAGATACGTTGGAGACGTATCACTCCTCGATGTTCTTGCAGATCTAATCGATTTAATCTTCTGTTGTAGTGCGTTTGTTGAGATCTGATGAATCGCGGATTTATGATCAGATTATCTATGAATATTATTTGAGTCTTTTCCGAACTCTTTTATGCATGACTAAGATAGCTTAGTATTTCTCTCCGATCTACCGATTTGGTTTGGCCTACTAGATTGGTTTTTCTTGCAATGGGAGAGGTGCTTTGTGATGGGTTTAGTCCTGCGTTGTCCTCAGCCAGTGACAGAGGGGGTAGCAAGGCATGTATTGTATTGTTTCCATTAAGGATAAAATGATGGGGTTTATATCATATTGCCTGAGTTTATCCCTCTACATCATGTAATCTTTCTTAAGGCATTACTCCATTCTTATGAACTTAATACTCTAGATCCTTGATGGATAGTTGTCGATGTGTGGAGTTATAGTAGTAGATGCAGGCAAGAGTCGGTCTACTTGTCAGGGATGTGTTACCTATATTTGTGATCATTTTCTTAGATATCGTCATTACTATGCACTTTTCTATCAATTGCTCAACAGTAATTTGCTTACACATCGTATGCCTTCTTCAAGAGAAAAAGCCTCTAGTAAAACCTATGGCCCCCGGTTCTATTTTCCATCATATATTTTCAGATCTATGAAACAAAAAACCCCAAAATACCATGCTGCAATTTATTTATATTTACTTTATTTTGCCTTTAGTTATCTTTTACATTTATCTCTATTAGATCTCACTCTTGCAAGTGAACGTGAAGGGATTGACAACCCTTTATTTGCGTTGTGTGCAAGTGTTTGTTAGTTTGTGCAGGTGCATATATTGGAGACTTGCTTCTGCCTCCTGCTGGATTGATACCTTGGTTCTTAACTAAGGGAAATACTTATCTCTACTTTGATACATCACCCTTTCCTCGTCAAGGGAAAAATCAATGCAAGCTTGAGAAGTAGCAGAGATCAGGTCCAGTTATGGCGTTGCAGTGAGTCATAATTTTTTGCCCACAAGTTCCAATGAGAATTTTTACGCCTCCAATGTATCTACTTTTCCTAATTGTTTCCTCTTGTTTTGGACTCTAATTTGCATGATTTGAATGAAACTAACCCCGGACTAACACTGTTTTCAGCAGAACTACCATGGTGTTGTTTTCATGCAGAAATAAAAGTTCTCGAAATGGAACGAAACTTTGCGAGGAATTTTTATAACAATAAATAAGAAATTTTGGAGCCAAGACCTACCGAAGAGGGGCACCCGGGTGGGCACAACCCACCAGGGTGCGCCCCCTCTCCTGGCGCGCCCAGGTGGGTTGTCCCCACCTGGTGGCCCCGCAGAACCTGAAAGCAACGGTATGAAATCCTATTTTTTCCAGAAACAAATCAGGGAGAAAGAATTATTGTGATCCATCAGACAGAGCGACCGTCAACTCCTGTTCTTCATCGGGAGGCCAGATCTAGAGTCCGTTTGGGGCTCCGAAGAGGGGGATCTTCGTTCTTCATCACCACCAACCCTTCTTCATCGCCAATTCCATGATGCTCCCCACCGGTAGTGAGTAATTCCTTCGTAGGCTCGCTGGTTGGTGAGGAGTTGGTTGAGATTCATCATATAATCGAGTTAGTTTTGTTAGGGCTTGACCCTAGTAACCACAATATGTTCTAAGATTGATGTTGATATGACTTTGCCATGCTTAATGCTTGTTACTTTGGGCCGGGGTGCCATGATTTCAGATCTAAACCGTTTATGTTATCACTGTTATATACATGTTCTAGATCCGATCTTGCATGTTATAGTCACCTACTACATGTTATGGTCCGGCAACCCCGGAGTGACAGAAACCGGGACTTCTCCCGGTGATGACCATAGTTTGAGGAGTTCATTTATTCACTATGTGTTAATGCTTTGTTCCGGTTATCTATTAAAAGGAGGCCTTAATATCCCTTAGTTTCCAATATGGACCCTGCTACCACGGGAGGGTAGGACAAAAGATGTCATGCAAGTTGTTTCCATAAGCACGTATGACTACTTACGAAATACATGCCTACATTACATTGACGAACAGGAGCTAGTGCCGTATCGCCCTAGGTTATAACTATCCCGTGATAAATATCATCCAACAAGTCACCGATCCAATGCCTACGAATTTATCTTATATTGTTCTTGCTAAGTTACTACTTCTATCATCACTGTTACACTTGCTATAAAACAGCTATCACTGTTATCATTACTGTTACTATTGTCACTACTATCAAAACTATCAAATTACATTTCTACTGATTACTTGCTGCAGATAATTAATCTCCAGGTGTGCTTGCATTGACAACTCAGCTGCTCATACCTTCAAATATTATTTGGCTCCCCTTGTGTTGATTCTATAAAATTGGGTTGAATACTCTACCCTCGAAAACTGTTGTGATCCCCTATACTTGTGGGTTATCAAGACCTTTTTATGGCGCCGTTGCCGGGGAGAATAGCTATATTTGTTGGGTCCCTTGGAATTATTATCAATTTATCACTATGAAGAATCTGAAGGATGCTAAGACTAAGATTTTTCCCTCAAAGACTAAGATCTTCCCCTCAAAGGCTGCATCCTATGTGCTTAACAATGCTCACATACCAAAGTGTTTAAACTAATCAGGGTATTAAATATTAAGTAAGTGAACACACATTTTGTCTGATTATCATGGCACAGCGCTACTACTAGGATCACTAGTACCTCTACATGTGCTATATGATTAGATTTTCTATTCATAAACTTTTCTCCATCTACTCCTCTTCTAATAAGTAGCATCAACAAATTTGCACACACTGGCATGTCGAGTGTTTAGACCTTCCTCTCTTTAGCATATCTGGTATTCTTAAATATAGTGGTTTTTGGACGTTTGAAGAAGTTACTAATTTTAAGCTCTTGTTATCTTCACCTTCTTAGGAGTTTGATATGTTTGATCAGGTGCTCTCTTAATTCAGGTTAGTTTTTTCTCCATAACCATGATCAACCATAGCCTTTGTGGGTATCCATATTCCATTACTCGAAACTGAAAATATGAGTAGTACAATCTGCAATCATGTTGTAAAATACACTAAACATTCAACTGTTTTCGAGAAAAATAGATCTTTTAATCTTTCTCTCACCTTGTATCAAAATGAATTTTGCTGTTATTTTTATCCCCTCGGATGAAAGCAAATCTAATCATTTGGACATGATCCCCAGAATAATAGAAGATGTTTAAATGAGAAGTTGAAGGAAGAAGAATTATACAGAAAGATGGTATCTTTCTTAAGTTTCTTATGTGTAACAATTTGAAGGATATATCCACCGTATTGGATATGTGCTCGTTTCTTACATCAAACAACACATGTAATGTCATTTTCTTTTTTTCTTTCAAAAATAGTTTATTATATATAGTCGGCAGAAAATAAGGGATATACAGAACCATCAAAAGCTTTTTTGAACAATAGTTTTGTCTTTTATGCTATCACGTTTCATCAGAAGGTTTTATCTGAACTTACATAATCTTAGTTAGTCATGCTGCTTTCTAATGCTCGAACATGTGCCTCCCAGTGGTCTACTTGCACTGCGCGTCCATGGCATCAACATACATCTGCCACATCTTCAACGTTGTGCTTCTGCTTAGTCCTGGTGCCACTTTTGTCATTGATGTACGCAAGGAACCTTACGGCTTTCATTTTGAATATATAGGGGATTAAAATATATAGGTGAACAGTTGTGCTTCTGATTTTTTCTCATGTGCTTCATAAACACATGAATCTGCTGATTAAGTACGTCATGATCAAAAGTAATTTATGTAGCAAAATGAAAATTTACATTCTAGTTGAACTACCAAAGATATCTATTTTATATGGTATATTTAGGTTCATGCAGGTAGTAGATTCTAATGTTGACTTTCTCGACACCCTAGAACATAATCTCGTGTCATAGATATGTTATCTTCTCGATGATGCAAATAAAAGATGGAACATACACACTTCAATTATCACTGGTTTTCGACTAAGATTATTATCTAATCCCCAACCGCAGACTTCCACTGGCCTTGATGTGTGATGCCATGAATTGATAACTTTACATATTAAACATGTATAGTCACAACACTACTTTACAAAACTAATGGGCTTAAATTTTACTTCCAGTTTACTAGAGGCACTTACGTAAAAGCATTCTAATGATCGGCTTCCTAAATTGCCCTTTATCCTTTTCCAAAAGTTCTCTAGCCATTTAAATTTATTGCTATGAGCATGTACTTGTGGTCTAGAATTATGATCCTACCAATGATATGAAAGACTTTAGTGTTATTCTTTGCTACTAAATGCCTCATGTGCTAGATTTTTCTCCATTGAAAGCAACACTTCCTTCGAGTGAAGAGGTTATTACCGTCAAAGACAATGAATATCTTTGCATCTTAGGAGGTAAATTCATGCTTCTTCCTGAATGTAGATTGAGGATCAATGGTAGCATAGTAAGAAGTATATGTGCATCACGTTGCACTTATGAGTCTGTAATTGAGATGTTTTTCTCCACTTAGTGAGAAGCTTTCTAACCCCCATAATGAGAGCATGGACGTCGATCCTCACCAACGATTAAGGGGAGTGATTGGAACCAACAACCTATTAGATGCATTCTTCACTCCAAAATTAATATGATATCCTATGTCTAGCCTAAGGTTACTTTCTCTCCATGTGTGAATATTTTTATGGTCTCAATCTTTCAATTTTATAGGCACAATTCACAGCTTTTGGTATTTCAAATCTCCAAAACCAAAAAAGTAAATTCATTGTTGATATACACATACCGGCCAAAAGAAAATCAGTTGAAAATGTTGTTGGATGTGATTTATTTTATTTACTCTAAGGCCCAAACCATAGGAAATTCATTTAACTAATAATTTTTTTGGTAGTGATGCTCCACATAATACATACTTCATATGATTTCAACTGAATTTTATGATATGTGATGTTTTTGTTTTGTACATGCTGCATAATAACAATCATTGATTTTCTCGGTTGTAGATTTTAGAGATTATAAAAAACAGAATTGCCCATAGTCACCAGTACAAGAGGAAATTAAAATTAGCACGAGGAGGTTATGATCATATAACGATTTATCATGATAAAGAAACTTTGCAAATATCTATGTGACCATATTTAATGGGTCCTAATTCAGTTGCACTAAACATGTCTTTAATTAATGAGGTGTGAATATTTGAAATAGTTGTAACAGTTTGATTGCCATGGTTTTCTGTAAAACTGACATGGTATTCACCTATAAATATGCAAAAAACATCTAAAACTTAACCTACATAACTATAAACTAATGTTAATGAATAAATTACATGTATTTCCATATAATATATCTCAATTCCTACAATTAGGATATCAAAATCATGTTCAATTTAAATTAAAATGGAAGCGCATGCATCATGCTCAAAGCACACTTGTATGCTTCTATGTCAATTATGTAAGACTATGCTTACAATTTTATGACAAGGTGTATGTATATTAACTAAATCTACAACTAAAATGTTAGTATGTAAATCTTACATGTTGTTAGCAAATATACATATGCCAACACAGAAACAACAAGAAGTACTAAATTTGTGTTTAGAGAAGAAAATATAAAAAACAATGTCACAAAAATGATACAAAAAAATACATTTTATGATTCAAAGTGAAAAAATACATTTAATACCTCAGGCATTATAAGGAGGTAAATAATAAATAGATAAATATATTACTTCGTGGATAGGGTTAGACTATTCAGCACCATCGATGAAGAATTCTTATTCCTCACTCGAGTGAAATTCCATGACCACAATAGGAAAACATAAGAAAAAGGACACTTGAGGTAATATTACACTTGGGAGGAAGGAGGTCGGTCTCCCACCGTACAAAAGGAAGTGAGGTAAAATATTTAACATGCCTGCAACAAAGTTACATTTGGTAAGTGAAAATGTGGCACGTCAATATCAGACACAAAAATTAACGTAATTTCGCAACAAGGAGTGTGGTAATTTTACAAAATATATAGTAAAAAGTTACATTCTTCACCTGAGTAAAAGTATGTCTTGGTCAAATGGTCAGGATGAAGAATCAGTTAGGTTAACAAGATAACGAAACAAACCAAAGACAAAACCATGTCCTCAGAGGTCTTATATTTGTATAAATGTCATCACATTTGATCCCACTTTTATTATACAAATCAAATAATATGTCATCATCATAACACATTCAAATTTCTAGCCCGCGCATCGAGCGGGCCACTTCGCCAGTGTTTCTAAAGTGTAATGATGAAATACGCCGACATGTCAGCTACACGAAAAGACAAGTTCACATATATAATATACATTTATATGTGAAGAAACATAATTCTTTTTAGAGTTCTATATAAAATTGGATGTGATTTTCGAACTTCTCAGGAAAAAAACAAGCTAGCCCCTTGGAGCCTGAGCTCTACAACGCATTTCTATAGGATTAACTCTTTTTGTTTACCAACAATTGCTCTATTATTAGAATTACATATGATTCATGTTGCGTAATCTACCGGGAGAGACAAGTTTGCAATCAAGTACATTACTTAATTTTTGTAATGACTTCGTATTACCAAAGTGGCATATTAACAATTGGATTTTCACTCCAAACGTTTTGCTTGTGAAGATAAAGTAAATAGCTAATAAATGGTTCGTAGCCAATGCAACACGCGTTGTCAGGTGGACAAGATAACGGTTGCCGCTCTTGGATTCATCTGAGGCCAGGTGGGGAAGATGAGGCCACCCCAGGCCAGACTGATTTCCTCACGACTGAGTGTAGGTTGGAGAGGGAGCAGGAGAGGGGGCGCAAGCGCAACGTTTCCTCCTGTAATCTCAACGGCGCCATCCCCGGGCCAAGTAAGAGGAAGAGAAGCCTCTCGCCACCCAACATCAGCGACCTGGCTGGTTCAAAGGCGGCTGCTGCCGAGGCTGAGGATGCTGGTCTCAAACATGGAAGTAAGCCTGATTATTTTTATGATGAGATTAAGAAATACCTCTCAGTCTTATGGTTCATTTGCCTTCTCAACAGATCCTTTTAAATTTCAGCTACAAGGTTAGGAGAGGAGCAGGAGCCGCTGCAAGGTGGATCTGCTTTCAAGACACAAGACCAACCGGCAACAGGGAATGATGAGGCCGAGGCCGATAGTGTTGCTCGGACACAAGGTACACGTGCTTCTTTAATCAAGTCGATAAAGGCTCTCCTACTGTTCCTGATCTTCATTTTCTCAGCTCTAGCAGGAGAGGCTGGAAGTAGAATAAGGGGCTCAGCAACGCTCACATCATGAAGGGACTCAAGGAGCTCATCTTGAACGTCAAAGCCCAAGCTAGCAGGCCGTTCCCGGAAAACTTTCTAGGCAAATTGCATTGGTTTCGGTCGCAGGTTGCCAAGGAAAGCAGATCTACTGTGGAGACATCAGCGAAAGTTGCCACCGCTTTATCTGGCCAACCTGCAAGCAGATACAATGATGAGGGTATTGTGGGAACAACGGAGTTCCAACTTTATATGAATGTTATAAGTGCCCAGCCAGAAGAAATGTGGCCTGAAATTGGTACATCAGCAATCACAGGTATGAATTCACGTGCAAAGTGGTGTTCTAGAGGTGCCTATGATCGCAAGTGTTTTTAGCGTAAGCTCCTTGGAGCCTGAGCTCTACAATGCATTTCTATAGGATTAACTCTTCTTGTTTACCAACAATTGCTCTATTATTAGAATTACATATGATTCATGTTGCGTAATCTGCCGGGAGAGACAAGTTTGTAATCAAGTACATTAATTAATTTTTGTAATGACTTCGTATTACCAAAGTGGCATATTAACAATTGGATTTTCACTCCAAACGTTGTGCTTGTGAAGATAAAGTAATTAGCTAATAAATGGTTCGCAGCCAATGCAACACGCGTTGTCAGGTGGAGAAGATAACGGTTGCCGCTCTTGGATTCATCTGTGGCCGGGTGGGGAAGATGAGGCCACGCCAGGCCAGACTGATTTCCTCATGGCTGTGTCACCCACTCATCTTCTCGCTCTCCCTGCGGTACGATGAGTACCCCAGAAGAGCGTAAAGCCATTGAGTTCGGGGAGCTCGTCTCCACACGCGAACTTCCTCCCACCGAGGAAAATGTCGGCAGCGGCGGCGCAAACCTGCTGCCCCTGGATTCCTCATGGCCCTCCGCCATGCCGCGCTCAACGCTACCATCATCGGTCTGCTGGATCGTGCAAGGCAGGAGCCTGGGGTCCGCGCGATCCACCGTGGCAACAAGCGTCGTTTTGTCCAGGATCTTGTTGACGAAATCAACCTCCACTTGCCGGTGGGAGATGCCCCAGAACAGGGCCAGGGCAGCACGGTGGCGCATGAGACGTCCGCGCAGAGCGGTGTACCGCATGGATCAGCCCCCTTCATGCATCGATGAGCGATCAGGTATGTGCTAAACTGGTACGGTACTTAATAGTTTCGTTTGTTCAATTGTGCATAATTTCCGAGAGCTAGATTTCGTCTTAAGAATAATATATTTTAGAAATTTTTCACGTGTATTCGTAGAATATTCATCTGATATTTACAAATATGTACTTCGCACATACGCAAAAAAATACGCATGTATTTAAAAAGTGTTTGCCACATTTCTTAATAAGTATTTGTGACTTATTTAAAAATGTACATCACACATATGCAAAATATACGCTAGTTATTTAAAAAATGTTTGTCACATTTGTTAAAAAGTATCCGGTGAGTTATTCAAAAATGGCCATCATGTATTCTTAAAATATTGATATCATGTTTATAGAAATGCTAGTCACTTATCTATATCAATATAAAAAGATCCAAAGGGGGCAGATCCAACTGATTTCGGCCATCGAACTAAGTCAATCCAACGACCTATACTGCACCAATGGCGAGCCTTAAACGTGTTTAAGGTGCAATTAATATCATATCAAATATTGCACTAATCACTAGATTAACACACAAATAATAGCATACCTAACATCCGCATGCAATTAATATATTGCCTAAATATTTACGTGCGTTACACATGAGTATTTACTAGTATGAAAAATGTTTGTTGCATCTTTAGAAAAATGCTAGTATCTTCTTGTGGATTTCGATCTTCACAAGGCATGTGGTGCGGATATAACTAACCACTTGTAAAACCCTCGCACGCTCTCCACGGGATACAACGAAGCAGCAGACTGCACCGCACGCCCAATCCTAGGATGCTGAATGCGAACCGAAACTGAAAACTGCAATCAATTTCGCAAAATCCTCAGCACCAGCTAGCACGCGACCAGGCTATGGACAGATTGGAAGACATTAATCGCTTCCAACCCAATCCCGACAGCGGAGGCTGGCAGGCCTAGAAACCCAAGCCCATTCCTTCGCTATAAGGCTGGTCATAGTGGGGAGTAACTTAGACTAGTAACATACATATGTTACTAGTCTATGTTACTACCTTCATAGTGGGTAGTGTCATAGGTGTGGTAACATAGTTGTCTTCATTTATTACTTTGTAGACTCATTATGCATTGGAAACCGCTATGTGATGGTAACATATTATGTTACTCTATTTGCCTCTCTCCTCATTAACTACTTGCCACATCACCGTTTTTGCTTATGTGGCATCTATGTTACTACCTATGTTACTCCCACTATGACCAGCCTAAATCCGTGTCCATCCCGCGGTCCCTGTGCACACCTGGTATTGGCCTGCGCCCACGTGGCCTGCAATTACTGATGTGCTGGAGCTGGACCTTGTCTATGTGTGTTGCACTTTCCGCCTGATCAACTGCATGTGCATACCTCCATAGGGCCCGCCAAGATCGTTTCTGAGTACAACGCCCCCTTCGATGTAGAACATCACCTTCTACAAGCCAACAAGCCTGCATGCAAGGAAAATAATTCGTACATACCTTAGGGCATCTCCACTAGTCCCCCCCAAGAAGCCTCCCCAAGGCACTTTTTCACCATCGGCGATTAAAATTCCTCCCACTCATGACCCCAACAGCCCAGTTTTCGCCGGATTCGAGGAATATTACGGCCGGCGCGCGCAGGCGAAACCCAGCCCCCCGGGGGGCAGCTGGGGACGCCGGCAATATTATTTGCATGCAAAGGTCCACTGTCAGTGTCACAGCTCCCTCTTTCCTCTCTCTCTCTCTCTCTCTCTCTCTCTCTCTTTTCTCGGCCCACCCACGTGATCGGCCGCACAAGCACACTCTCCCATCCCCCACCCACCGAGGCAAGCAGGCGCGCACGTGACGGGACGAGCGCGGCGAGCAGGGCGCCGTAGCTGGGGCACGGGCGAGCGCGGGCGTCACGGCGGTCGGGCGCCGTAGACACGGCGTGCGCGGGCGTCACGCCGGCCGCGTGAGGTCGCAGGGAGGGCGCCGGTGCACGCAGGGAGGCAGGGAGCTCATCCATGGCCCTGCTCGCGTACATCTCCAGCCGTTGGCCCAGCGGTGAGGCAGGGCGCGCGCGGCGGCCAGGCCAGGAGGCTGCCGAGAAGCCTGTGGCCGGGGCGAAGGTCGTGGCCACGCGAGGCCGGAACCGAACACTGGGCGGCGCCGCCGGCTGCTCCCCAAGTGCAGCCACGCGTTCTTGGACTCGGCGACCACGAGCGGCCGGGTCGACGTCGGGCAGCTCTACAAGCGGAGCAGTACAAAAAGGAACGATGAGGTGCCATCAGGCTCTGGTCTCTCCTCACGCTACATCGCCAGGGCGTTGGCGGCCAGGCCAGGAGGCCGCCGAGAAGCCTGTGGCTGGGGCGAAGCTCGTGGCCGGGCGGCCCGCGCCCGCCCGCCTGTTTATGGCGGAGCTCGCCCGCCCGCGCCCGCCCGCCTACGTGGCCGGGGCGGTGCTCGAGCCCGCCTCTGCGTGTCCGGGCCTCCGCGCCTCCGCGTCCCCTGGCTCCGCTTGCCGGCGTCCTCCTCCGTCCCCCGCGCCCTCCGGTCCTTCCGGTGCAGCGGCGTGCCATCAGCGGGTCGAAGAAGATGGGGCTCCGTCTCACGCAGCCGCCGCTTGCCGGCGTGGAGCAGGCCGAGGCTGAATGGCGAATGGCGAGAAGGAGGTGCACAAGCAGGTGGCGAGGGAGAAGGAGATGGGGTGAATGGACGGCGGCGAGGTTGGGTGGAGAGAAGGAAGAGGAGCAGGGCCATGCCGCCTCCACCTCCATGGCCGAGCAGAGTAGAGACAGAGGAGGGGGTGAGGGGGGCAACGAGTGGAAAGTTTTTGAGACCTAGGTTAAAATTATCGCCGGCAGCCCCCCAGGCAGCGAAAAAATGCCTCCTGGGGGGCTCAACGGCTGGAGATGCCCTTAGCACCCTAGTGCTTGTTTTCCATGCTAAACGTACACACGGGTATTATTCAGTGATGTATGCGATACTGAAGGAAATATGCCCTAGAGGCAATAATAAAGTTATTATTTATTTCCTTATATCATGATAAATGTTTATTATTCATGCTAGAATTGTATTAACCGGAAACATAATACATGTGTGAATACATAGACAAACATATAGTCACTAGTATGCCTCTACTTGACTAGCTCATTAATCAAAGATGGTTATGTTTCCTAACCATAGACATGTGTTGTCATTTGATTAATGGGATCACATCATTAGGAGAATGATGTGATTGACATGACCCATCCCGTTAGCCTAGTACTTGGTTGTTTAGTATATTGCTATTGCTTTCTTCATGACTTATACATGTTCCTGTAACTATGAGATTATGCAACTCCCGCTTACCGGAGGAACACTTTGGGTGCTACCAAACGTCACAACGTAACTGGGTGATTATAAAGGAGTACTACAGGTGTCTCCGAAGGTACATGTTGGGTTGGCGTATTCCGAGATTAGGTTTTGTCACTCCGATTGTCGGAGAGGTATCTCTAGGCCTTCTCGGTAATACACATCACATAAGCCTTGCAAGCATTGCAACTAATAAGTTAGTTGTGAGATGATGTATTACGGAACGAGTAAAGAGACTTGCCGGTAACGAGATTGAACTAGGTATTGGATACCGACGATCGAATCTCGGGTAAGTAACATACCGATGACAAAGGGAACAACGTATGTCGTTATGCGGTTTGACCGATAAAGATCTTCGAAGAATATGTAGGAACCAATATGGGCATCCAGGTTCCGCTATTAGTTATTGACCGAGAATAGTTCTAGATCATGTCTACAAACTTCTCGAACCCGTAGGGTCCGCACTCTTAACGTTACGATGACAGTTTATTATGAGTTTATAAGTTTTGATGTACCGAAGTTTGTTCGGAGTCCCGGATGTGATCACGGACATAACGAGGAGTCTCGAAATGGTCGAGACATAAAGATTGATATATTGGAAGCCTATATTTGGATATCGGAATGGTTCCGGATGAAATCGGGATTTTTCCGGAACACCGGGGGGTTACCGGAACCCTCCCGGGGGATATTGGGCCTTAGTGGGCCATGAGGGAGAAGAGGAGGGCCGGCCAGGGCAGGCCGCGCGCCGCCTCCCCCCCTAGTCCGAATAGGACAAGGAGAGGGGGGGCGGCGCCCCCTTCCTCTTTCCCCTCCCCCCTTTCCTTCTCCAACAAGGCAAGAGGGGGGAGTCCTACTCCCGGTGGGAGTAGGACTCCTCCAGGCGCACCCTAGGAGGGCCGGCCGCACCTCCCCCTCCCTCCTTTATATACGGGGGCAGGGGGGCACCCCATGACACACAAGTTGATCTACGTGATTGTTCCTTAGCCGTGTGCGGTGCCCCCTCCACCATATTCCACCTCGGTTATATCGTCACGGAGCTTAGGCGAAGCCCTGCATCGGTTAAGCATCATCATCGTCACCACGCCGTCGTGCTGACGGAACTCATCCCCGACACTTTGCTGGATCGGAGTCCGGGGATCGTCATCGAGCTGAACGTGTGCTGAACTCGGAGGTGCCGTGCGTTCGGTACTTGGATCGGTCAGATCGTGAAGACGTACGACTACATCAACCGCGTTGTGATAACGCTTCCGCTTACGGTCTACGAGGGTACGTGGACATACACTCTTCCCTCTCGTTGCTGTGCCATCACCATGATCTTGCGTGTGCGTAGGAAATTTTTTGAAATTACTACGTTCCCTAACAATGGTATCAGAGCCTGGTTTTATGCGTTGATGTCATATGCACGAATAGAACACAAGTGAGTTGTGGGCGATATAAGTCATACTGCTTACCAGCATGTCATACTTTGGTTCAGCGGTATTGTGAGATGAAGCGGCCCGGACCGACATTACGCGTACGCTTACGCGAGACTGGTTTCACCGCTTCGAGCACTCGTTGCTTAAAGGTGACCGGTGGGTGTCTGTCTCTCTCACTTTAGTTGAACCGAGTGTGGCTACGCCCGGTCCTTGCGAAGGTTAAAACAGCACCAACTTGACAAACTATTATTGTGGTTTTGATGCGTAGGTAAGAACGGTTCTTGCTCAGCCCGTAGCAGCCACGTAAAACTTGCAACAACAAAGTAGAGGACGTCTAACTGGTTTTTGCAGGGCATGTTGTGATGTGATATGGTCAAGACGTGATGCTATATTTTATTGTATGAGATGATCATGTTCTGTAACCGAGTTATCGGCAACTGGCAGGAGCCATATGGTTGTCGCTTTATTGTATGAAATACAAACGCCAGTTCTTCCTGAGTGTTCTCCCTGAGTAGCATTATAAGATGATCTCTCACAAAATATCAAGAAGTGTTCTCCCTGAGTATGCACCGTTGCGAAAGTTCTTCGTGCTGAGACACCACGTGATGATCGGGTGTGATAGGCTCTACGTTCAAATACAACGGGTGCAAAACAGTTTTACACGCGGAATACTCAGGTCAAACTTGACGAGCCTAGCATATACAGATATGGCCTCGGAGCACGGAGACCGAAAGGTCGAACGTGAATCATATAGTAGATATGATCAACATAGTGATGTTCACCATTGAAACTACTCCATCTCACGTGATGATCGGACATGGTTTAGTTGATTTGGATCACGTAATCACTTAGATAACTAGAGAGATGTCTATCTAAGTGGGTGTTCTTTAGTAATATGATTAATTGAACTTAAATTTATCATGAACTTAGTACCTGATAGTATTTTGCTTGTCTATGTTTACTGTAGATAGATGGCTCGTGCTGTGGTTCCGTTGAATTTTAATGCGTTCCTTGAGAAAGCAAAGTTGAAAGATGATGGTAGCAATTACACGCACTGGGTCCGTAACCTGAGGATTATCCTCATTGCTGCACAGAAGAATTACGTCCTAGAAGCACCGCTGGGTGCCAGGCCTGCTGCTGATGCAACTGACGACGTTAAGAACGTCTGGCAGAGCAAAGCTGATGACTACTTGATAGTTCAGTGTGCCATGCTTTACGGCTTAGAACCGGGCCTTCAACGACGTTTTGAACGTCATGGAGCATATGAGATGTTCCAGGAGTTGAAGTTAATATTTCAAGCAAATGCCCGGATTGAGAGATATGAAGTCTCCAATAAGTTCTATAGCTGCAAGATGGAGGAAAATAGTTCTGTCAGTGAACACATACTCAAAATGTCTGGGTATAATAATCACTTGATTCTACTGGGAGTTAATCTTCCTGATGATAGTGTCATTGACAGAATTCTTCAATCACTGCCACCAAGCTACAAGAGCTTCGTGATGAACTATAATATGCAAGGGATGGACAAGTCTATTCCTGAGCTCTTCGCAATGCTAAAAGCCGCGCAGGTAGAAATCAAAAAGGAGCATCAAGTGTTGATGGTTAACAAGACCACCAGTTTCTAGAAAAAGGGCAAAGGGAAGAAGAAGGGGAACTTCAAGAAGAACAGCAAACAAGTTGCTGCTCAAGAGAAGAAACCCACGTCTGGACCTAAGCCTGAAACTGAGTGCTTCTACTGCAAGCAGACTGGACACTGGAAGCGGAACTGCCCCAAGTATTTGGCGGATAAGAAGGATGGCAAGGTGAACAAAGGTATATGTAATATACATGTTATTGATGTGTACCTTACTAATACTCGCAGTAGTACCTAGGTATTTGATACTGGTTCTATTGCTAATATTTGCAACTCGAAACAGGAACTACGGATTAAGCGAAGATTGGCTAAGGACGAGGTGATGATGCGCGTGGGAAATGGTTCCAAAGTCGATGTGATCGCGGTCGGCACGCTACCTCTACATCTACCATCGGGATTAGTTTTAGACCTAAATAATTGTTATTTGGTGCCAGCGTTAAGCATGAACATTATATCTGGATCTTGTTTGATGCGAGACGGTTATTCATTTAAGTCAGAGAATAATGGTTGTTCTATTTATATGAATAATATCTTTTATGGTCATGCACCCTTGAAGAGTGGTCTATTTTTATTGAATCTCGATAGTAGTAATACACATATTCATAGTGTTGAAACCAAAAGATACAGAGTTAATAATGATAATGCAACTTATTTGTGGCACTGCCGTTTGGGTCATATCGGTGTAAAACGCATGAAGAAAATCCATACTGATGGACTTTTGGAATCACTTGATTATGAATCACTTGGTACTTGCGAACCGTGCCTCATGGGCAAGATGACTAAAACGCCGTTCTCCGGAACTATGGAGCGAGCAAAGGATTTGTTTGAAATCATACATACTGATGTTTGTGGTCCAATGAATGTTGAGGCACGCGGCGGGTATCGTTATTTTCTCACCTTCACAGATGATTTGAGCACATATGGGTATATCTACTTGATGAAACATAAGTCTGAAACATTTGAAAAGTTCAAGGAATTTCAGAGTGAAGTGGAAAATCATCGTAACAAGAAAATAAAATTTCTACGATCTGATCGTGGAGGAGAATATTTGAGTTACGAGTTTGGTTTGCATTTGAAACAATGCGGAATAGTTTCGCAGCTCACGCTACCCGGAACACCACAACGAAATGGTGTGTCCGAACGTCGTAATCGTACTTTACTAGATATGGTGCGATCTATGATGTCTCTTACTGATTTACTGCTATCGTTTTGGGGTTATGCTTTGGAGACGGCCGCATTCGCGTTAAATAGGGCACCATCAAAATCCGTTGAAACGACACCTTATGAACTATGGTTTAGCAAGAAACCAAAGTTGTCGTATCTTAAAGTTTGGGGCTGCGATGCTTATGTGAAGAAACTTCAACCAGATAAGCTCGAACCTAAATCGGAGAAATGTGTCTTCATAGGATACCCAAAAGAGACTATTGGGTACACCTTCTATCACAGATCTGAGGACAAGATTTTCGTTGCTAAATTCGGATCCTTTCTAGAAAAAGAGTTTCTCTCGAAAGAAGTGAGTGGGAGGAAAGTAGAACTTGATGAGATAACTGTATCTGCTCCCTTGTTGGAAAATAGTTCATCACAAGAACCGGTTCCTGTGACAACTACACCAATAAGTGAGGAAGCTAATGATATTGATCATGAAACTTCAGATCAAGTTTCTACTAAACTATGTAGGTCAACTAGAGTAAGATCCGCACCAGAGTGGTACGGTAATCCTATTCTGGAAGTCATGTTACTTGACCATGGCGAACCTACAAACTATGAAGAAGCGATGGTGAGCCCAGATTCCACAAAATGGCTGGAAGCCATGAAATCTGAGATGGGATCCATGTATGAGAACAAAGTATGGACTTTGGTTGACTTGCCCGATGATCGGCAAGCCATTGAGAATAAATGGATCTTTAAGAAGAAGACTGACGCTGATGGTAATGTAACTTTCTATAAAGCTCGACTTGTTGCGAAAGGTTTTCGACAAGTTCAAGGGGTTGACTACGATGAGACTTTCTCACCCGTAGCGATGCTTAAGTCTGTCCGAATCATGTTAGCAATTGCTGCATTTTATGATTATGAAATTTGGCAAATGGATGTAAAAACTGCATTCTTGAATGGATTTCTAGAAGAAGAGTTGTATATGATGCAACCAGAAGGTTTTGTTGATCCAAAAGGTGCTAGCAAAGTGTGCAAGCTCCAGCGATCAATTTATGGTCTGGTGCAAGCCTCTCGGAGTTGGAATAAACGTTTTGATAGTGTGATCAAAGCATATGGTTTTATACAGACTTTTGGAGAAGCCTGTATTTACAAGAAAGTGAGTGGGAGCTCTGTAGCATTTCTGATATTATATGTGGACGACATATTATTGATTAGAAATGATATAGAATTTCTAGATAGCATAAAAAGATACTTGAATAAAAGTTTTTCAATGAAAGACCTCGGTGAAGCTGCTTACATATTGGGCATCAAGATCTATAGAGATAGATCAAGACGCTTAATTGGACTTTCACAAAGCACATACCTTGATAAAGTTTTGAAAAATTTCAAAATGGATCAGGCAAAGAAAGGTTTTTTACCTGTATTACAAGGTGTGAAATTGAGTCAGACTCAATGCCCGACCACAACAGAAGATAGAGAGAAAATGAAAGATGTTCCCTATGCTTCAGCCATAGGCTCTATCATGTATGCAATGCTGTGTACCAGACCTGACGTATGCTTAGCACTAAGCTTGGCAGGAAGGTAC
>NC_041385.1:840234996-840236905 GCF_002162155.2 Triticum dicoccoides
ATAATATTCCTATTACAGGTGATTTGTTTCCTATGCATGCAGAAAAGTTCTCCTACATGCTCCTGATCTTATTTCATTTTCAGCTACAAGGGCTCAGCAGGAAGAGAGTCGAGGAGTTGGTTTCGAAGGTGAAAAACCAATCCAGGCCGTTGGTGGAATGCAATCTGGGTTAGTTGAATTTGTTTCCGTCCAAGGTTGCCAAGGACCATGGATCTGCTATGGAGACGTCTGCTAATGTTGGCAGCACTTTATGTAACCAACTTGCAAGCCTATGCAATGATGAGGGTACTGTGGGAGAATTGGAGTTGCCTTCTCAAATGAATATCGCAAGTGCTCAGCCAGAAGAAAGAAGGCCCGAAATTGGTACATAAACAATCGAAGGTAGCAAAGTGGTGTTCTAGATGTGCCTATGACAAGTGTTTATATAGAAGAGTTGGATGCTAATATTCCTTTTACAGGTGGTTTGTTTCCTATGCATGGAGATAGAAGCATGTCTTCACAGCCTGCAGCCGCTAATGAAGACAAGTCAAGTGAGGACGTGCAAGAATACAATGCTTCTCTATAGGTGACGGTGCCCGATGCCATACCGATGGTTCCGCAACCCTCGCGTGCCATGGAACGTCAGCTGGCCATTGCTAGCCTGAGGTGGGAACCTGACAATCTAAATGGGGGACAGAATGATCTGGACCAGATGCAACCAGGCCCTTCTAGCGTTGCGAGCCCACCTCCATAACTCTAGTTTCCTTCTAGGTTGTTAGGGACCTTGTTGGTCTATACATTAATTCTGGCTAAGTTTTGTTACTGGAGCCATCTCTTATTTCTAGTAGATTATAAACTATATGTTCTTGTATTGAATGGTTGATATTATTGTTGTGTCGCTGCTCAGTTCTAAATTTGATATGATCATACCATTTATTTATATTGATTGAATTTTCATATTATTAACACGAGACATAAATATGTGTTCATTATTTTGTGTTTTGTTTTAGTTTTACAGTCTATTATATATACAACTTGGGTGTTAGAGAATATGGCAAGATGAGATATGTTTCTGTCCTCTAGGCTTCTCGTTGTGGCATCATAACTAGAATATATGTTCATGTTTCTTTAAGTGTCCAAGCATTTTAAGAAATATGAACGCTAGTTAGTTAGCTAGGCACTGGTAATTCTCACCCATAATTAGTACTAGGATATGGGTAGATGACATGTAGTGCCACTACTTGTGTACTCTACCTATCTACTCTGGGTAAGGAAAAAATTGTGGCTGTATTAAAACATAGGCTTTAGCTACAATCACGAAGCATGTACACCCTCCGTTCGTAATTACTTGTCCCGGAAATGGATGTATTTAGAACTAAAATATGTCTAGATACATCCATTTCTGCGACAAGTAATTCTAAACGGAGGGAGTAAAAAGGAGTCAATTAGCTGGCTTACACTAACAAAGCGTTGGTGAGTGACGATTTTCTTCGGCCAATAGAGCTATGCTATCGTCGGTAACCAAGCGTTTAGTTACTTGGAGCAATACATAAGATGTATTGGTTGATGTGTTAAAATTTCTTGTTCACCATGATAAATTTTGTTTTGGTAAAAACAAAATAAAAGGATGTCTAGATATTTATATCTGAAGTCGCGCTAGATAGTGGGTGCTCTACAAAGTTGCATACACGAATTATGAATTATTTTATCAAAATCAAATCTTGAATTTATTTGCTTGCTAGCTAAAATAATTCTTAAAGCAAAGGCGAAGATAGCTATAGCTCTATTAGTAGTTATGCCGAGTGCAAAACTGCAAATTATTTGGCATTTGGAATCTGTATAAACCAGCAATTGAGAATAGTGATAGCCATCAGGAGAGATGTTCAATTTTAGGTAACTGTCTGTGTGCTATCTGGTGCAATATTTTTTT
>NC_041385.1:840236915-840238492 GCF_002162155.2 Triticum dicoccoides
AGGCAAGGTATAGACGCTCATGGAGGTAGTACATATGTTTGATGGAAATATTATATATGTTCTTTGTGAACTAACAAGTTTGTTACTACGATTCAAGAGTATTAGAGTACAATTGTACATGCTTGCAATGTATTGCAGTGTTTCGTTGTTTTAAACGCTGTGATATACAGACGAGCTAGCACGCCATGTAAGTATAGTCTATAAGTGTCAAGGCCAAATCATCTTGTTTTTGTAAAGGATTATGAACAACACAATGTACGCTGTTTAAGAATGAATGAACAAGAGAAAATATATAATCCACAAATTAGCAGCAATACGGTATGACAGTAAGCAGGGATCAATTCATAGTGTTTTGGATCCGTGCAAAAATATTTTTTCATTCAAATGCGCTTACTGTCAATTGATGGGCCAACGTCATCAGGTATCTAAGCTGGGCCAGTTTTCCTGATTGAAATTGCTAAACGGTGCGATGGATTCACGATGCTGACATTGGATCCCTATCCATATGCGCGCGGAGATGAAAACGTACACAGAAAAATTAATTCTTTCCAGTTCTATCTGCATTTAATTCATCCCAACACAAACACACACCCAAGGCTGAATACATAGGCGCTGAGTGTAGCTACACCACCCCTATCACTCCAATGTATGTAATACACACTCTTTGCTCTTCAACTTGTCAATCTGTACTTCTGGACACACTGTACTAAATTTGAGCTTCATATCATAGTCACTTCGTGCAAGAAACAAGAAAAACCATCTACTGTGAAACTAAGCCAAAAACATTGCACCTACAAAATGGGATTCCCACTTCAGACATATGGTAAGTATTTGTACTACCTTATTGAAATGCTTTATGTTGGCTTACTAAATGACTTGCAATATTAATGTTTATCAATTGATAAATATGATATAAGCTTAAGGACAACATTGATAATCTATCCGGTGGAGACTTGCTAGAACGTACGCGCACTACAAAGAAAGGTCCTACATTTAGTCTGACTGCACCAAAACAAATCATAAGTACTTTCTAATTTGTGGGGGCTTCTCTTTGGACCTAGCATGTTTAGATAGAATAATTGGAAACAATAATATTCCTATTACAGGTGATTTGTTTCCTATGCATGCAGAAAAGTTCTCCTACATGCTCCTGATCTTATTTCATTTTCAGCTACAAGGGCTCAGCAGGAAGAGAGTCGAGGAGTTGGTTTCGAAGGTGAAAAACCAATCCAGGCCGTTGGTGGAATGCAATCTGGGTTAGTTGAATTTGTTTCCGTCCAAGGTTGCCAAGGACCATGGATCTGCTATGGAGACGTCTGCTAATGTTGGCAGCACTTTATGTAACCAACTTGCAAGCCTATGCAATGATGAGGGTACTGTGGGAGAATTGGAGTTGCCTTCTCAAATGAATATCGCAAGTGCTCAGCCAGAAGAAAGAAGGCCCGAAATTGGTACATAAACAATCGAAGGTAGCAAAGTGGTGTTCTAGATGTGCCTATGACAAGTGTTTATATAGAAGAGTTGGATGCTAATATTCCTTTTACAGGTGGTTTGTTTCCTATGCATGGAGATAGAAG
>NC_041385.1:840238813-840256183 GCF_002162155.2 Triticum dicoccoides
TTTTACAGTCTATTATATATACAACTTGGGTGTTAGAGAATATGGCAAGATGAGATATGTTTCTGTCCTCTAGGCTTCTCGTTGTGGCATCATAACTAGAATATATGTTCATGTTTCTTTAAGTGTCCAAGCATTTTAAGAAATATGAACGCTAGTTAGTTAGCTAGGCACTGGTAATTCTCACCCATAATTAGTACTAGGATATGGGTAGATGACATGTAGTGCCACTACTTGTGTACTCTACCTATCTACTCTGGGTAAGGAAAAAATTGTGGCTGTATTAAAACATAGGCTTTAGCTACAATCACGAAGCATGTACACCCTCCGTTCGTAATTACTTGTCCCGGAAATGGATGTATTTAGAACTAAAATATGTCTAGATACATCCATTTCTGCGACAAGTAATTCTAAACGGAGGGAGTAAAAAGGAGTCAATTAGCTGGCTTACACTAACAAAGCGTTGGTGAGTGACGATTTTCTTCGGCCAATAGAGCTATGCTATCGTCGGTAACCAAGCGTTTAGTTACTTGGAGCAATACATAAGATGTATTGGTTGATGTGTTAAAATTTCTTGTTCACCATGATAAATTTTGTTTTGGTAAAAACAAAATAAAAGGATGTCTAGATATTTATATCTGAAGTCGCGCTAGATAGTGGGTGCTCTACAAAGTTGCATACACGAATTATGAATTATTTTATCAAAATCAAATCTTGAATTTATTTGCTTGCTAGCTAAAATAATTCTTAAAGCAAAGGCGAAGATAGCTATAGCTCTATTAGTAGTTATGCCGAGTGCAAAACTGCAAATTATTTGGCATTTGGAATCTGTATAAACCAGCAATTGAGAATAGTGATAGCCATCAGGAGAGATGTTCAATTTTAGGTAACTGTCTGTGTGCTATCTGGTGCAATATTTTTTTGTGCAGTTTTATCGACATATTCAAGAAGTTTGTGTTCGAAGATTTATACTCTAACATAAAGACAATTGCATAACTATCCTCTTTATTGGCTGGCTTCCTAATTTGGTTCCTTGGCCTTATCATTCTTTGAGGTAGCCTCATTTAATACTTACGGGATTCGGAAGTCTAGATTTATTGTGGGTATGACAATGAGTATGTTCTCGTGTAAATACTCCCTCCTTTCCGGTTTATAAGGCTCAAATCTCAAATATCATCAACCAAGTCATTTTGTGAGTGGAGGAATGTATCTCGTACTTTACAAAACTACCACAATTATACTCATGCATTAATTTGAATTAATTGCAGTGCATGCATGCTTAGCCACTAGAAGATGCCCTTAGCACCCTAGTGCTTGTTTTCCATGCTAAACGTACACACGGGTATTATTCGGTGATGTATGCGATACGCCCCGGTCAGCATGCAGATATTCATGTACATTCGTATGAACCCATTGGTGACCATATAAGCTTAGGCGCATGTGATAGATGATTACGTGCATGTGATAACTGATTCGTGCATGTACTATAGTAGGTAAGATTACCGGAACCCTCCCGGGGGATATTGGGCCTTAGTGGGCCATGAGGGAGAAGAGGAGGGCCGGCCAGGGCAGGCCGCGCGCCCCCTCCCCCCCTAGTTCGAATAGGACAAGGAGAGGGGGGGCGGCGCCCCCCTTCCTCTTTCCCCTCCCCCCTTTCCTTCTCCAACAAGGCAAGAGGGGGGAGTCCTACTCCCAGTGGGAGTAGGACTCCTCCAGGCGCACCCTAGGAGGGCCGGCCGCACCTCCCCCTCCCTCCTTTATATACGGGGGCAGGGGGACACCCCATGACACACAAGTTGATCTACGTGATCGTTCCTTAGCCGTGTGCGGTGCCCCCTCCACCATATTCCACCTCGGTTATATCGTCGCAGAGCTTAGGCGAAGCCCTGCGCCGGTGAAGCATCATCATCGTCACCACGCCGTCGTGCTGACGGAACTCATCCCCGACACTTTGCTGGATCGGAGTCCGGGGATCGTCATCGAGCTGAACGTGTGCTGAACTCGGAGGTGCCGTGCGTTCGGTACTTGGATCGGTCGGATCGTGAAGACGTACGACTACATCAACCGCGTTGTGATAACGCTTCCGCTTACGGTCTATGAGGGTACATGGACATACACTCTTCCCTCTCGTTGCTATGCCATCACCATGATCTTGCGTGTGCGTAGGAAATTTTTTGAAATTACTACGTTCCCCAACAGATACGCCCCGGTCAGCATGCAGATATTCATGTACATACGTATGAACCCATTGGTGATCATATAAGCTTAGGCGCATGTGATAGATGATTACGTGCATGTGATAACTGATCCGTGCATGTACTATAGTAGGTAAGACCACAAGTGCAAAATCTGCAAAGATGTTTTAATCTGCACTAGCTAGTGGTATTGTACAGGAACAACTACTTATTCACCATGGACTTGTGCGTCATGTATGTGTAAACATACTTGGCTCTTCCATCTTATTTTCAATAATGCACACGTTTGTTTCTCTTCAAATTTATTTGGTACAAAATTGCATCGAACAAACACATTATAACGACATTTTTATGAACGCATGAACATTTTTATTTTCATATTGCGTCAACAGATTCTAAATACATGAACATATATACAATTATGACATTTTCTTCAAAATACATGAATTTTATATATTTTCGGAAATACACCAGTAAAATTGTGTACATTAACATTTTGGAAAAATAAAGGAATTATTTTTACATGTGAATTGTTTTCAAGATTGTCCTTTTTATTTACATGGACCTTCTTTTGAAATGCACAAATTATTTTCTAGTTACATGATTTTTTCTTAAACAACCGAGTACCATTTTGAAGTAGATGAACATACATAAAAAAGTGTGCATCCCTTTTGAAAATATTTGAACACCTAAAAACATAGATACTAACCTATCTCTGAAATGCATCTTTGTAATTTCCTTTAAAATGAAAGAGAAATAGAGAAAAACAAAAAAATATTGAAAAAACAAGTAATAGGCAAGGTATAGATGGTCATGGAGGTAGGCAATATCTGAGCCATGTGAGATGCGACTATAGGTGGGCACGATTTACATGTCGTACTAGCAGGCAAGGTATAGACGCTCATGGAGGTAGTACATATGTTTGATGGAAATATTATATATGTTCTTTGTGAACTAACAAGTTTGTTACTACGATTCAAGAGTATTAGAGTACAATTGTACATGCTTGCAATGTATTGCAGTGTTTCGTTGTTTTAAACGCTGTGATATACAGACGAGCTAGCACGCCATGTAAGTATAGTCTATAAGTGTCAAGGCCAAATCATCTTGTTTTTGTAAAGGATTATGAACAACACAATGTACGCTGTTTAAGAATGAATGAACAAGAGAAAATATATAATCCACAAATTAGCAGCAATACGGTATGACAGTAAGCAGGGATCAATTCATAGTGTTTTGGATCCGTGCAAAAATATTTTTTCATTCAAATGCGCTTACTGTCAATTGATGGGCCAACGTCATCAGGTATCTAAGCTGGGCCAGTTTTCCTGATTGAAATTGCTAAACGGTGCGATGGATTCACGATGCTGACATTGGATCCCTATCCATATGCGCGCGGAGATGAAAACGTACACAGAAAAATTAATTCTTTCCAGTTCTATCTGCATTTAATTCATCCCAACACAAACACACACCCAAGGCTGAATACATAGGCGCTGAGTGTAGCTACACCACCCCTATCACTCCAATGTATGTAATACACACTCTTTGCTCTTCAACTTGTCAATCTGTACTTCTGGACACACTGTACTAAATTTGAGCTTCATATCATAGTCACTTCGTGCAAGAAACAAGAAAAACCATCTACTGTGAAACTAAGCCAAAAACATTGCACCTACAAAATGGGATTCCCACTTCAGACATATGGTAAGTATTTGTACTATCTTATTGAAATGCTTTATGTTGGCTTACTAAATGACTTGCAATATTAATGTTTATCAATTGATAAATCTGATATAAGCTTAAGGACAACATTGATAATCTATCCGGTGGAGACTTGCTAGAACGTACGCGCACTACAAAGAAAGATCCTACATTTAGTCTGACTGCACCAAAACAAATCATAAGTACTTTCTAATTTGATGGGGCTTCTCTTTGGACCTAGCATGTTTAGATAGAATAATTGGAAACTATAATATTCCTATTACAGGTGATTTGTTTCCTATGCATGCAGAAAAGTTCTCCTACATGCTCCTGATCTTATTTCATTTTCAGCTACAAGGGCTCAGCAGGAAGAGAGTCGAGGAGTTGGTTTCGAAGGTGAAAAACCAATCCAGGCCGTTGGCGGAATGCAATCTGGGTTAGTTGAATTTGTTTCCGTCCAAGATTGCCAAGGACCATGGATCTGCTATGGAGACGTCTGCTAATGTTGGCAGCACTTTATGTAACCAACTTGCAAGCCTATGCAATGATGAGGGTACTGTGGGAGAATTGGAGTTGCCTTCTCAAATGAATATCGCAAGTGCTCAGCCAGAAGAAAGAAGGCCCGAAATTGGTACATAAACAATCGAAGGTAGCAAAGTGCTGTTCTAGATGTGCCTATGACAAGTGTTTATATAGAAGAGTTGGATGCTAATATTCCTTTTACAGGTGGTTTGTTTCCTATGCATGGAGATAGAAGCATGTCTTCACAGCCTGCAGCCGCTAATGAAGACAAGGCAAGTGAGGACGTGCAAGAATACAATGCTTCTCTATAGGTGACGGTGCCCGATGCCATACCGATGGTTCCGCAACCCTCGCGTGCCATGGAACGTCAGCTGGCCATTGCTAGCCTGAGGTGGGAACCTGACAATCTAAATGGGGGACAGAATGATCTGGACCAGATGCAACCAGGCCCTTCTAGCGTTGCGAGCCCACCTCCATAACTCTAGTTTCCTTCTAGGTTGTTAGGGACCTTGTTGGTCTATACATTAATTCTGGCTAAGTTTTGTTACTGGAGCCATCTCTTATTTCTAGTAGATTATAAACTATATGTTCTTGTATTGAATGGTTGATATTATTGTTGTGTCGCTGCTCAGTTCTAAATTTGATATGATCATACCATTTATTTAAATTGATTGAATTTTCATATTATTAACACGAGACATAAATATGTGTTCATTATTTTGTGTTTTGTTTTAGTTTTACAGTCTATTATATATACAACTTGGGTGTTAGAGAATATGGCAAGATGAGATATGTTTCTGTCCTCTAGGCTTCTCGTTGTGGCATCATAACTAGAATATATGTTCATGTTTCTTTAAGTGTCCAAGCATTTTAAGAAATATGAACGCTAGTTAGTTAGCTAGGCACTGGTAATTCTCACCCATAATTAGTACTAGGATATGGGTAGATGACATGTAGTGCCACTACTTGTGTACTCTACCTATCTACTCTGGGTAAGGAAAAAATTGTGGCTGTATTAAAACATAGGCTTTAGCTACAATCACGAAGCATGTACACCCTCCGTTCGTAATTACTTGTCCCGGAAATGGATGTATTTAGAACTAAAATATGTCTAGATACATCCATTTCTGCGACAAGTAATTCTAAACGGAGGGAGTAAAAAGGAGTCAATTAGCTGGCTTACACTAACAAAGCGTTGGTGAGTGACGATTTTCTTCGGCCAATAGAGCTATGCTATCGTCGGTAACCAAGCGTTTAGTTACTTGGAGCAATACATAAGATGTATTGGTTGATGTGTTAAAATTTCTTGTTCACCATGATAAATTTTGTTTTGGTAAAAACAAAATAAAAGGATGTCTAGATATTTATATCTGAAGTCGCGCTAGATAGTGGGTGCTCTACAAAGTTGCATACACGAATTATGAATTATTTTATCAAAATCAAATCTTGAATTTATTTGCTTGCTAGCTAAAATAATTCTTAAAGCAAAGGCGAAGATAGCTATAGCTCTATTAGTAGTTATGCCGAGTGCAAAACTGCAAATTATTTGGCATTTGGAATCTGTATAAACCAGCAATTGAGAATAGTGATAGCCATCAGGAGAGATGTTCAATTTTAGGTAACTGTCTGTGTGCTATCTGGTGCAATATTTTTTTTTGCAGTTTTATCGACATATTCAAGAAGTTTGTGTTCGAAGATTTATACTCTAACATAAAGACAATTGCATAACTATCCTCTTTATTGGCTGGCTTCCTAATTTGGTTCCTTGGCCTTATCATTCTTTGAGGTAGCCTCATTTAATACTTACGGGATTCGGAAGTCTAGATTTATTCTGGTTATGACAATGAGTATGTTCTCGTGTAAATACTCCCTCCTTTCCGGTTTATAAGGCTCAAATCTCAAATATCATCAACCAAGTCATTTTGTGAGTGGAGGAATGTATCTCGTACTTTACAAAACTACCACAATTATACTCATGCATTAATTTGAATTAATTGCAGTGCATGCATGCTTAGCCACTAGATGAGTAGGAACATTACATGCATTGGTGTGCTCCTCTTTAATTCTTGCATACAAAGATTTAATGTGCATTGGAAACTAAAAATGAGATGGAGATGAGCCATCTAAATTGGAAAAACAAAAAAGTTGAAATAAACCTTATAACCCGGAAAGAGGGAGTATTCTAGTGTGCTAAAGCTAGGACGATGAGTAATTTATATGGTTGACTCTTCCGGTGGGATCTGTGAGAAAGTAAAGTCTAAATATTCTGCAGTGCTTGCTAGAAGTAGTGGTTATTTGAAGGTTTTAAGCACAAAATTTAATAGAAAACATGGTGTTACTGCCTCTAGCTGCCCATTGTTCTTATGCTTGCAGTGCACTTCTTAAGTTTTTGTGGGCATCACCTCATCTTCACAGGTAGTTCGGGCCTTGGTAGCGAGGCGAGTTGAGGTGGCCGAGCAAGGGCTGGCAACCTCAGCCAATCTAGCTAGCATGATGACATGCTTGTGAGGTCTAGTCAAGGTGACGACAGCCTCCGTTGATCACTGTGTCGGTGGGTTGTGGTCGTTGATGACTGAGCAAGGAATGTTAAGGCGAGCAGTATCCCATATGGAGATATATTTTCTGTAACTACATTCATAATGGCGGTTGTCATGTGGAACTTGTCGACGCTCACGTTTTCATCCTGAGGGTTTTTAGTTTAGTCCTAGAACAACGGCCATCGCACGAGGATGTTCGTGACACCAATAGCATCATCCAATACTGATGAGCAAAGACATTTCTTATGAAAAACACATTATTTAAAAAGACGTGTCAACACATTAATATTACAACGACATTTATTTAACACATACATTTTTATGTTCAAATTGCGTGAACAATTTATAAATACATGGACAAATATTTAATTATGAACATTTCCTTAAAAACACAGATACTCACCTATCTCCAAAATGCATCCTTATAATTTCCTTAAAACAAAAGAGAAATAGAGAAAAAAAGCAAAAAATTTAATTTCGCTGTACAGAATTCTTAAAATAAAAGGGCTTTGGCCCATCCATGGTGGGATCAATCTGGGCCGCGAGACATGAACGAAATGATTGAAATCACGATACTGACGTTGACGCTGACGTTGGATCCCTATCTCTTCCCGCGCGGAGATGAAATCATACGCAGAAACATTATTTCCTTCCAATTCTGCCGAGTTTACTTCTTACAGTTTACCATTCTCCCTGAACCCTAGCCCCTCTTACAACCTACCCACGCTGCTATATATATCCAGGCATTCCATCCAATCCAGTCACAAGCTCACAGCGATTCCCTCCTTTCCTTCAATACAGTACAGAGAACATTCTAGCTCGCGCCCCAGGCTGTGCGACGGATCCAAAAGCCCTGGCCGCCAACATCATGTATTAAAAAACTTTTTATACATATATTTGCAAAACTGTTCAAAACATATTTCAATAAACGTTCATCGTGTATTTAGAAAAGTGTTAAACACATATTGAAAATGTTCATCGTGTAATTAAAAAACTTTAACCATGTATTTCCAAAATATTTAACGTATAATTGAAAAATAATTCACATTATGTAAAGAATTTTCATCTGTATTTACTTCTTTCCTAGTTTACCTACCCACGCTGCTATATATATCTGGCCTTTCCGTCCAATCCAGTCACAGGCTCCAATCCATTCCCTCCTTTCCTTCCTTACATTACAGACTACAGAGTACATTCCAGCTAGCGCCCCAGGCTGTGCGATGGATCCAAAAGCCCTGGCCACCAAGGAGGAGGAGGAGTTCGTCGAGCAACTCTGCAGCAACCTCACATGCGCCGGCGCCCGCCCACATGCTCCCCCTACCGACGGCGCAGCCGCTGTCGTCGCCAACAATCCCCCTGGTCCTGCTGTCGGCAACATGTCGCCCATGGCCTTCCTGTCCAACCTTCGACAAGCGGCCGTGGACGCATAGTCCGTCGTGGGCGAGTTCGCCTGCGCCAAACATCTAATTTTCGCATGGGGCTGGGGCCCTGCTGGTCTGGGCAGGTTCACGAGCGGCGCTTCGTCCAGTAGTGTTGGATAATCCAAACATGCCAACGTGCTACTAGTACTAAGTTGTGTTTGAGTTTGGCAGTACTAGTTTTATGTGAGTAGGCTTACCTTAATTGTGATCAGCGTAACCGGTAATTAGGAAACTGTGCGTCGGTGTATGGCTTGCATGCCTTGACTACCGTGTTATGTTAGGTTATGGTGGAGTCGGCTATGCACCATGGTTAGGACGATGCATATATATGCAGCGTCGCGTGTGTTTTGTAACGTGGAGAAAAGAGAAAAGAGGTACGCGACACACGCCCTTGGTTATAAATTTTCCGTGTGCATCTTTATCGTGATTTGATGTGATTGATCCCGTGGCGAATTTCCAACAAGGAGCTCGTCGATGACAAGATCTACCTCGACCTCAACCTGCCAGCCCAAGATGACCCGGAGGAGCAGGAGAGGGGGCGCAAGCGCAACGTTTCCTCCTCTAATCTCAACGGTGCCATCCCCGGGCCAAGTAAGACGAAGAAAAGCTCTCGCCGCCCAACATCACCGACCTGGCTGGTTCAAAGGTGGCTACTGCCGAGGCCGAGGATGCTGGTCTCAAACAAGGTAGTAAAGCCTGATTCTTTTATCGAGGAGATTAAGAAATACCTCTCGATCTTATGGTTCATTTCCCTTCTCAACAGATCCTTTTAAATTTCAGCTGCAAGGTTAGGAGAGGAGCAGGAGCCGCTGCAAGGTGGATCTGCTTTCAAGACACAAGACCAACCGGCAACAGGGAATGATGAGGCCAAGGCCGATGGTGTTGCTCGGACACAAGGTACACATGCTTCTTTAATCAAGTCGATAAAGGCTCTCCTACTGTTCCTGATCCTTTCTCCATTGTCTCTGCTCTGGCAGGAGAGGCTGTAGGTAGACTAATGGGGCTCAACAACGCTCACATCATGAAGAGACTCAAGGAGCTCATCTCGAACGTCAAAGCCCAAACCAGCAGGCCGTTCCCGGAAAACTTTCTAGGCAAATTGCATTTGTTTTGATCACAGGTTGCCAAGGAAAGCAGATCTATTGTGGAGACATCAGCGAAAGTTGCCGCCACTTTATCTGGCCAACCTGCAAGCAGATACAATTATGAGGGTACGGTAGGAACAATGGAGTTCCAACTTTATATGAATGTTATAAGTTCCCAGCCAGAAGAAAGAAGGCTAGAAATTGGTACATCAGCTATCGCAGGTATGAATTCATGTGCTAAGTGGTGTTCTAGAGGTGCCTATCATTGCAAGTGTTTTTAGCGTAATCTCGGTTTGTGGGATTTCCACGTAGGCATATATACATGCTTATATTGTTTATGTCTACTACGTTAAGAAATGGGCACGAGACAAGGAAGAAGATGCCGAACACTTGAGGATTAAAGGAAAAAGAAACCAGGCTTAAAGCGTTATTGAGTCATGCTCGTATGGAAACAATGTTCATCATGCATTTCAAAAACAAATCATCATGTATTCAATATGGTGTTAAACAGATATTTCTAAAAGTGTTCCACGCATAGTTGAATAAATGTTCATCATGTATTCATGGAAGTGTTCAACACATGTTTGAAAATGGTCATCATGTATTTAAAAAAAATTAACCGTGTACTTCCAAAAAATTCCAATATATTCAATATATCCTTACCGAAAAATAAAGGATGGAGCCTTTCATAGTTCTCCATCCATCACCTATATGCGTTGATTTTGTGTTAACATAAAGATTGACGGCTGAAATTTTAAAATAGAACTGAAAAAGAACAGTTTGGACACGTACATGGAAGGAAAGAAAAGCCAATTCCTTCACCGATTCCACCATGGGCTTGGCAGATTTGTACCCGCACACATACATCTCACCTTGCGTTTGGACTGTCGTGTGTGCATAAAATTAAAACCCGGCCAAAAAACAAATCGAATACGCTACCGACAAAGCACGATGCACGCAGCTTCCCTCCTTCCCCAAGCCGTAGTGGATCTTGCGCTGCTGGAGTTTACCGCTGTGGTGGCCATGCCATGCTTGCCAAGAACCACCGGAGCCCACATCTCCGAGCTCGACAGGATCAGCAACCACCTGTCCGAGGTTCTCCACATGGCCCCATCCCGGCAGCCGCTCGCCTGTCGTCCATCGCAATATTGTCGTCGTCGTCCTGCTTCCCGAGAGTCCATCACGTCCGCGTTGCTTCCAGAAAAAGCCTCGCGGGAGGCGGCGCTGCAGGAGCAGCTGCTATCGCAAGAGGAGGCCGCGGCGTCCCTATAGTACGGCCATGCAGCGTACAGGACGAGACCACCATGGGTGCCCACATCCCCTAGATCGATAGGATCACGAGCCGCCTGTCCGAGGTTCTCGCCATGGCCCCATCCCGGCAGTCGCTCGCCTACCGCCCCGCTAGACCCGCTTGTGTAGGAACCTTACGGCTTTCATTTTGAATATATAGGGGATTAAAATATATAGGTGAACAGTTGTGCTTCTGATTTTTTCTCATGTGCTTCATAAACACATGAATCTGCTGATTAAGTACGTCATGATCAAAAGTAATTTATGTAGCAAAATGAAAATTTACATTCTAGTTGAACTACCAAAGAGATCTATTTTATATGGTATATTTAGGTTCATGCAGGTAGTAGATTCTAATGTTGACTTTCTCGACACCCTAGAACATAATCTCGTGTCATAGATATGTTATCTTCTCGATGATGCAAATAAAAGATGGAACATACACACTTCAATTATCACTGGTTTTCGACTAAGATTATTATCTAATCCCCAACCGCAGACTTCCACTGGCCTTGATGTGTGATGCCATGAATTGATAACTTTACATATTAAACATGTATAGTCACAACACTACTTTACAAAACTAATGGGCTTAAATTTTACTTCCAGTTTACTAGAGGCACTTACGTAAAAGCATTCTAATGATCGGCTTCCTAAATTGCCCTTTATCCTTTTCCAAAAGTTCTCTAGCCATTTAAATTTATTGCTATGAGCATGTACTTGTGGTCTAGAATTATGATCCTACCAATGATATGAAAGACTTTAGTGTTATTCTTTGCTACTAAATGCCTCATGTGCTAGATTTTTCTCCATTGAAAGCAACACTTCCTTCGAGTGAAGAGGTTATTACCGTCAAAGACAATGAATATCTTTGCATCTTAGGAGGTAAATTCATGCTTCTTCCTGAATGTAGATTGAGGATCAATGGTAGCATAGTAAGAAGTATATGTGCATCACGTTGCACTTATGAGTCTGTAATTGAGATGTTTTTCTCCACTTAGTGAGAAGCTTTCTAACCCCCATAATGAGAGCATGGACGTCGATCCTCACCAACGATTAAGGGGAGTGATTGGAACCAACAACCTATTAGATGCATTCTTCACTCCAAAATTAATATGATATCCTATGTCTAGCCTAAGGTTACTTTCTCTCCATGTGTGAATATTTTTATGGTCTCAATCTTTCAATTTTATAGGCACAATTCACAGCTTTTGGTATTTCAAATCTCCAAAACCAAAAAAGTAAATTCATTGTTGATATACACATACCGGCCAAAAGAAAATCAGTTGAAAATGTTGTTGGATGTGATTTATTTTATTTACTCTAAGGCCCAAACCATAGGAAATTCATTTAACTAATAATTTTTTTGGTAGTGATGCTCCACATAATACATACTTCATATGATTTCAACTGAATTTTATGATATGTGATGTTTTTGTTTTGTACATGCTGCATAATAACAATCATTGATTTTCTCGGTTGTAGATTTTAGAGATTATAAAAAACAGAATTGCCCATAGTCACCAGTACAAGAGGAAATTAAAATTAGCACGAGGAGGTTATGATCATATAACGATTTATCATGATAAAGAAACTTTGCAAATATCTATGTGACCATATTTAATGGGTCCTAATTCAGTTGCACTAAACATGTCTTTAATTAATGAGGTGTGAATATTTGAAATAGTTGTAACAGTTTGATTGCCATGGTTTTCTGTAAAACTGACATGGTATTCACCTATAAATATGCAAAAAACATCTAAAACTTAACCTACATAACTATAAACTAATGTTAATGAATAAATTACATGTATTTCCATATAATATATCTCAATTCCTACAATTAGGATATCAAAATCATGTTCAATTTAAATTAAAATGGAAGCGCATGCATCATGCTCAAAGCACACTTGTATGCTTCTATGTTAATTATGTAAGACTATGCTTACAATTTTATGACAAGGTGTATGTATATTAACTAAATCTACAACTAAAATGTTAGTATGTAAATCTTACATGTTGTTAGCAAATATACATATGCCAACACAGAAACAACAAGAAGTACTAAATTTGTGTTTAGAGAAGAAAATATAAAAAACAATGTCATAAAAATGATACAAAAAAATACATTTTATGATTCAAAGTGAAAAAATACATTTAATACCTCAGGCATTATAAGGAGGTAAATAATAAATAGATAAATATATTACTTCGTGGATAGGGTTAGACTATTCAGCACCATCGATGAAGAATTCTTATTCCTCACTCGAGTGAAATTCCATGACCACAATAGGAAAACATAAGAAAAAGGACACTTGAGGTAATATTACACTTGGGAGGAAGGAGGTCGGTCTCCCACCGTACAAAAGGAAGTGAGGTAAAATATTTAACATGCCTGCAACAAAGTTACATTTGGTAAGTGAAAATGTGGCACGTCAATATCAGACACAAAAATTAACGTAATTTCGCAACAAGGAGTGTGGTAATTTTACAAAATATATAGTAAAAAGTTACATTCTTCACCTGAGTAAAAGTATGTCTTGGTCAAATGGTCAGGATGAAGAATCAGTTAGGTTAACAAGATAACGAAACAAACCAAAGACAAAACCATGTCCTCAGAGGTCTTATATTTGTATAAATGTCATCACATTTGATCCCACTTTTATTATACAAATCAAATAATATGTCATCATCATAACACATTCAAATTTCTAGCCCGCGCATCGAGCGGGCCACTTCGCCAGTGTTTCTAAAGTGTAATGATGAAATACGCCGACATGTCAGCTACACGAAAAGACAAGTTCACATATATAATATACATTTATATGTGAAGAAACATAATTCTTTTTAGAGTTCTATATAAAATTGGATGTGATTTTCGAACTTCTCAGGAAAAAAACAAGCTAGCCCCTTGGAGCCTGAGCTCTACAACGCATTTCTATAGGATTAACTCTTTTTGTTTACCAACAATTGCTCTATTATTAGAATTACATATGATTCATGTTGCGTAATCTACCGGGAGAGACAAGTTTGCAATCAAGTACATTACTTAATTTTTGTAATGACTTCGTATTACCAAAGTGGCATATTAACAATTGGATTTTCACTCCAAACGTTTTGCTTGTGAAGATAAAGTAAATAGCTAATAAATGGTTCGTAGCCAATGCAACACGCGTTGTCAGGTGGACAAGATAACGGTTGCCGCTCTTGGATTCATCTGAGGCCAGGTGGGGAAGATGAGGCCACCCCAGGCCAGACTGATTTCCTCACGACTGAGTGTAGGTTGGAGAGGGAGCAGGAGAGGGGGCGCAAGCGCAACGTTTCCTCCTGTAATCTCAACGGCGCCATCCCCGGGCCAAGTAAGAGGAAGAGAAGCCTCTCGCCACCCAACATCAGCGACCTGGCTGGTTCAAAGGCGGCTGCTGCCGAGGCTGAGGATGCTGGTCTCAAACATGGAAGTAAGCCTGATTATTTTTATGATGAGATTAAGAAATACCTCTCAGTCTTATGGTTCATTTGCCTTCTCAACAGATCCTTTTAAATTTCAGCTACAAGGTTAGGAGAGGAGCAGGAGCCGCTGCAAGGTGGATCTGCTTTCAAGACACAAGACCAACCGGCAACAGGGAATGATGAGGCCGAGGCCGATAGTGTTGCTCGGACACAAGGTACACGTGCTTCTTTAATCAAGTCGATAAAGGCTCTCCTACTGTTCCTGATCTTCATTTTCTCAGCTCTAGCAGGAGAGGCTGGAAGTAGAATAAGGGGCTCAGCAACGCTCACATCATGAAGGGACTCAAGGAGCTCATCTTGAACGTCAAAGCCCAAGCTAGCAGGCCGTTCCCGGAAAACTTTCTAGGCAAATTGCATTGGTTTCGGTCGCAGGTTGCCAAGGAAAGCAGATCTACTGTGGAGACATCAGCGAAAGTTGCCACCGCTTTATCTGGCCAACCTGCAAGCAGATACAATGATGAGGGTATTGTGGGAACAACGGAGTTCCAACTTTATATGAATGTTATAAGTGCCCAGCCAGAAGAAATGTGGCCTGAAATTGGTACATCAGCAATCACAGGTATGAATTCACGTGCAAAGTGGTGTTCTAGAGGTGCCTATAATCGCAAGTGTTTTTAGCGTAAGCTCCTTGGAGCCTGAGCTCTACAATGCATTTCTATAGGATTAACTCTTCTTGTTTACCAACAATTGCTCTATTATTAGAATTACATATGATTCATGTTGCGTAATCTGCCGGGAGAGACAAGTTTGTAATCAAGTACATTAATTAATTTTTGTAATGACTTCGTATTACCAAAGTGGCATATTAACAATTGGATTTTCACTCCAAACGTTGTGCTTGTGAAGATAAAGTAATTAGCTAATAAATGGTTCGCAGCCAATGCAACACGCGTTGTCAGGTGGAGAAGATAACGGTTGCCGCTCTTGGATTCATCTGTGGCCGGGTGGGGAAGATGAGGCCACGCCAGGCCAGACTGATTTCCTCATGGCTGTGTCACCCACTCATCTTCTCGCTCTCCCTGCGGTACGATGAGTACCCCAGAAGAGCGTAAAGCCATTGAGTTCGGGGAGCTCGTCTCCACCCGCGAACTTCCTCCCACCGAGGAAAATGTCGGCAGCGGCGGCGCAAACCTGCTGCCCCTGGATTCCTCATGGCCCTCCGCCATGCCGCGCTCAACGCTACCATCATCGGTCTGCTGGATCGTGCAAGGCAGGAGCCTGGGGTCCGCGCGATCCACCGTGGCAACAAGCGTCGTTTTGTCCAGGATCTTGTTGACGAAATCAACCTCAACTTGCCGGTGGGAGATGCCCCAGAACAGGGCCAGGGCAGCACGGTGGCGCATGAGACGTCCGCGCAGAGCGGTGTACCGCATGGATCAGCCCCCTTCATGCATCGATGAGCGATCAGGTATGTGCTAAACTGGTACGGTACTTAATAGTTTCGTTTGTTCAATTGTGCATAATTTCCGAGAGCTAGATTTCGTCTTAAGAATAATATATTTTAGAAATTTTTCACGTGTATTCGTAGAATATTCATCTGATATTTACAAATATGTACTTCGCACATACGCAAAAAAATACGCATGTATTTAAAAAGTGTTTGCCACATTTCTTAATAAGTATTTGTGACTTATTTAAAAATGTACATCACACATATGCAAAATATACGCTAGTTATTTAAAAAATGTTTGTCACATTTGTTAAAAAGTATCCGGTGAGTTATTCAAAAATGGCCATCATGTATTCTTAAAATATTGATATCATGTTTATAGAAATGCTAGTCACTTATCTATATCAATATAAAAAGATCCAAAGGGGGCAGATCCAACTGATTTCGGCCATCGAACTAAGTCAATCCAACGACCTATACTGCACCAATGGCGAGCCTTAAACGTGTTTAAGGTGCAATTAATATCATATCAAATATTGCACTAATCACTAGATTAACACACAAATAATAGCATACCTAACATCCGCATGCAATTAATATATTGCCTAAATATTTACGTGCGTTACACATGAGTATTTACTAGTATGAAAAATGTTTGTTGCATATTTAGAAAAATGCTAGTATCT
Source organism: Triticum dicoccoides (assembly GCF_002162155.2). Taxonomy (NCBI): domain Eukaryota; kingdom Viridiplantae; phylum Streptophyta; class Magnoliopsida; order Poales; family Poaceae; genus Triticum; species Triticum dicoccoides. The sequence goes on from NC_041385.1 coordinate 840,255,151, forward strand.
TCTTGTGGATTTCGATCTTCACAAGGCATGTGGTGCGGATATAACTAACCACTTGTAAAACCCTCGCACGCTCTCCACGGGATACAACGAAGCAGCAGACTGCACCGCACGCCCAATCCTAGGATGCTGAATGCGAACCGAAACTGAAAACTGCAATCAATTTCGCAAAATCCTCAGCACCAGCTAGCACGCGACCAGGCTATGGACAGATTGGAAGACATTAATCGCTTCCAACCCAATCCCGACAGTGGAGGCTGGCAGGCCTAGAAACCCAAGCCCATTCCTTCGCTATAAGGCTGGTCATAGTGGGGAGTAACTTAGACTAGTAACATACATATGTTACTAGTCTATGTTACTACCTTCATAGTGGGTAGTGTCATAGGTGTGGTAACATAGTTGTCTTCATTTATTACTTTGTAGACTCATTATGCATTGGAAACCGCTATGTGATGGTAACATATTATGTTACTCTATTTGCCTCTCTCCTCATTAACTACTTGCCACATCACCATTTTTGCTTATGTGGCATCTATGTTACTACCTATGTTACTCCCACTATGACCAGCCTAAATCCGTGTCCATCCCGCGGTCCCTGTGCACACCTGGTATTGGCCTGCGCCCACGTGGCCTGCAATTACTGATGTGCTGGAGCTGGACCTTGTCTATGTGTGTTGCACTTTCCGCCTGATCAACTGCATGTGCATACCTCCATAGGGCCCGCCAAGATCGTTTCTGAGTACAACGCCCCCTTCGATGTAGAACATCACCTTCTACAAGCCAACAAGCCTGCATGCAAGGAAAATAATTCGTACATACCTTAGGGCATCTCCACTAGTCCCCCCCAAGAAGCCTCCCCAAGGCACTTTTTCACCATCGGCGATTAAAATTCCTCCCACTCATGACCCCAACAGCCCAGTTTTCGCCGGATTCGAGGAATATTACGGCCGGCGCGCGCAGGCGAAACCCAGCCCCCCGGGGGGCAGCTGGGGACGCCGGCAATATTATTTGCATGCAAAGGTCCACTGTCAGTGTC
>NC_041385.1:840256606-840325590 GCF_002162155.2 Triticum dicoccoides
CTCTCTCTCTCTCACTCTCTCTCTTTTCTCGGCCCACCCACGTGATCGGCCGCACAAGCACACTCCCCCATCCCCCACCCACCGAGGCAAGCAGGCGCGCACGGGACGGGACGAGCGCGGCGAGCAGGGCGCCGTAGCTGGGGCACGGGCGAGCGCGGGCGTCACGGCGGTCGGGCGCCGTAGACACGGCGTGCGCGGGCGTCACGCCGGCCGCGTGAGGTCGCAGGGAGGGCGCCGGTGCACGCAGGGAGGCAGGGAGCTCATCCATGGCCCTGCTCGCGTACATCTCCAGCCGTTGGCCCAGCGGTGAGGCAGGGCGCGCGCGGCGGCCAGGCCAGGAGGCTGCCGCGAAGCCTGTGGCCGGGGCGAAGGTCGTGGCCACGCGAGGCCGGAACCGAACACTGGGCGGCGCCGCCGGCTGCTCCCCAAGTGCAGCCACGCGTTCTTGGACTCGGCGACCACGAGCGGCCGGGTCGACGTCGGGCAGCTCTACAAGCGGAGCAGTACAAAAAGGAACGATGAGGTGCCATCAGGCTCTGGTCTCTCCTCACGCTACATCGCCAGGGCGTTGGCGGCCAGGCCGGGAGGCCGCCGAGAAGCCTGTGGCTGGGGCGAAGCTCGTGGCCGGGCGGCCCGCGCCCGCCCGCCTGTTTATGGCGGAGCTCGCCCGCCCGCGCCCGCCCGCCTGCGTGGCCGGGGCGGTGCTCGAGCCCGCCTCTGCGTGTCCGGGCCTCCGCGCCTCCGCGTCCCCTGGCTCCGCTTGCCGGCGTCCTCCTCCGTCCCCCGCGCCCTCCGGTCCTTCCGGTGCAGCGGCGTGCCATCAGCGGGTCGAAGAAGATGGGGCTCCGTCTCACGCAGCCGCCGCTTGCCGGCGTGGAGCAGGCCGAGGCTGAATGGCGAATGGCGAGAAGGAGGTGCACAAGCAGGTGGCGAGGGAGAAGGAGATGGGGTGAATGGACGGCGGCGAGATTGGGTGGAGAGAAGGAAGAGGAGCAGGGCCATGCCGCCTCCACCTCCATGGCCGAGCAGAGTAGAGACAGAGGAGGGGGTGAGGGGGGCAACGAGTGGAAAGTTTTTGAGACCTAGGTTAAAATTATCGCCGGCAGCCCCCCAGGCAGCGAAAAAATGCCTCCTGGGGGGCTCAACGGCTGGAGATGCCCTTAGCACCCTAGTGCTTGTTTTCCATGCTAAACATACACACGGGTATTATTCGGTGATGTATGCGATACTGAAGGAAATATGCCCTAGAGGCAATAATAAAGTTATTATTTATTTCCTTATATCATGATAAATGTTTATTATTCATGCTAGAATTGTATTAACCGGAAACATAATACATGTGTGAATACATAGACAAACATATAGTCACTAGTATGCCTCTACTTGACTAGCTCATTAATCAAAGATGGTTATGTTTCCTAACCATAGACATGTGTTGTCATTTGATTAATGGGATCACATCATTAGGAGAATGATGTGATTGACATGACCCATCCCGTTAGCCTAGTACTTGGTTGTTTAGTATATTGCTATTGCTTTCTTCATGACTTATACATGTTCCTGTAACTATGAGATTATGCAACTCCCGCTTACCGGAGGAACACTTTGGGTGCTACCAAACGTCACAACGTAACTGGGTGATTATAAAGGAGTACTACAGGTGTCTCCGAAGGTACATGTTGGGTTGGCGTATTCCGAGATTAGGTTTTGTCACTCCGATTGTCGGAGAGGTATCTCTAGGCCTTCTCGGTAATACACATCACATAAGCCTTGCAAGCATTGCAACTAATAAGTTAGTTGTGAGATGATGTATTACGGAACGAGTAAAGAGACTTGCCGGTAACGAGATTGAACTAGGTATTGGATACCGACGATCGAATCTCGGGTAAGTAACATACCGATGACAAAGGGAACAACGTATGTCGTTATGCCGTTTGACCGATAAAGATCTTCGAAGAATATGTAGGAACCAATATGGGCATCCAGGTTCCGCTATTGGTTATTGACCGAGAATAGTTCTAGATCATGTCTACAAACTTCTCGAACCCGTAGGGTCCGCACTCTTAACGTTACGATGACAGTTTATTATGAGTTTATAAGTTTTGATGTACCGAAGTTTGTTCGGAGTCCCGGATGTGATCACGGACATAACGAGGAGTCTCGAAATGGTCGAGACATAAAGATTGATATATTGGAAGCCTATATTTGGATATCGGAATGGTTCCGGATGAAATCGGGATTTTTCCGGAACACCGGGGGGTTACCGGAACCCTCTCGGGGGATATTGGGCCTTAGTGGGCCATGAGGGAGAAGAGGAGGGCCGGCCGTGGCAGGCCGCGCGCCGCCTCCCCCCTAGTCCGAATAGGACAAGGAGAGGGGGGGCGGCGCCCCCTTCCTCTTTCCCCTCCCCCCTTTCCTTCTCCAACAAGGCAAGAGGGGGGAGTCCTACTCCCGGTGGGAGTAGGACTCCTCCAGGCGCACCCTAGGAGGGCCGGCCGCACCTCCCCCTCCCTCCTTTATATACGGGGGCAGGGGGGCACCCCATGACACACAAGTTGATCTACGTGATTGTTCCTTAGCCGTGTGCGGTGCCCCCTCCACCATATTCCACCTCGGTTATATCGTCACGGAGCTTAGACGAAGCCCTGCATCGGTTAAGCATCATCAACGTCACCACGCCGTCGTGCTGACGGAACTCATCCCCGACACTTTGCTGGATCGGAGTCCGGGGATCGTCATCGAGCTGAACGTGTGCTGAACTCGGAGGTGCCATGCGTTCGGTACTTGGATCGGTCAGATCGTGAAGACGTACGACTACATCAACCGCGTTGTGATAACGCTTCCGCTTACGGTCTACGAGGGTACGTGGACATACACTCTTCCCTCTCGTTGCTGTGCCATCACCATGATCTTGCGTGTGCGTAGGAAATTTTTTGAAATTACTACGTTCCCCAACAATGGTATCAGAGCCTAGTTTTATGCGTTGATGTCATATGCACGAGTAGAACACAAGTGAGTTGTGGGCGATATAAGTCATACTGCTTACCAGCATGTCATACTTTGGTTCAGCGGTATTGTGAGATGAAGCGGCCCGGACCGACATTACGCGTACGCTTACGCGAGACTGGTTTCACCGCTTCGAGCACTCGTTGCTTAAAGGTGACCGGTGGGTGTCTGTCTCTCTCACTTTAGTTGAACCGAGTGTGGCTACGCCCGGTCCTTGCGAAGGTTAAAACAGCACCAACTTGACAAACTATTATTGTGGTTTTGATGCGTAGGTAAGAACGGTTCTTGCTCAGCCCGTAGCAGCCACGTAAAACTTGCAACAACAAAGTAGAGGACGTCTAACTGGTTTTTGCAGGGCATGTTGTGATGTGATATGGTCAAGACGTGATGCTATATTTTATTGTATGAGATGATCATGTTCTGTAACCGAGTTATCGGCAACTGGCAGGAGCCATATGGTTGTCGCTTTATTGTATGAAATACAAACGCCAGTTCTTCCTGAGTGTTCTCCCTGAGTAGCATTATAAGATGATCTCTCACAAAATATCAAGAAGTGTTCTCCCTGAGTATGCACCGTTGCGAAAGTTCTTCGTGCTGAGACACCACGTGATGATCGGGTGTGATAGGCTCTACGTTCAAATACAACGGGTGCAAAACAGTTTTACACGCGGAATACTCAGGTCAAACTTGACGAGCCTAGCATATACAGATATGGCCTCGGAGCACGGAGACCGAAAGGTCGAACGTGAATCATATAGTAGATATGATCAACATAGTGATGTTCACCATTGAAACTACTCCATCTCACGTGATGATCGGACATGGTTTAGTTGATTTGGATCACGTAATCACTTAGATAACTAGAGAGATGTCTATCTAAGTGGGAGTTCTTTAGTAATATGATTAATTGAACTTAAATTTATCATGAACTTAGTACCTGATAGTATTTTGCTTGTCTATGTTTACTGTAGATAGATGGCTCGTGCTGTGGTTCCGTTGAATTTTAATGCGTTCCTTGAGAAAGCAAAGTTGAAAGATGATGGTAGCAATTATACGGACTGGGTCCGTAACCTGAGGATTATCCTCATTGCTGCACAGAAGAATTACGTCCTAGAAGCACCGCTGGGTGCCAGGCCTGCTGCTGATGCAACTGACGACGTTAAGAACGTCTGGCAGAGCAAAGCTGATGACTACTTGATAGTTCAGTGTGCCATGCTTTACGGCTTAGAACCGGGCCTTCAACGACGTTTTGAACGTCATGGAGCATATGAGATGTTCCAGGAGTTGAAGTTAATATTTCAAGCAAATGCCCGGATTGAGAGATATGAAGTCTCCAATAAGTTCTATAGCTGCAAGATGGAGGAAAATAGTTCTGTCAGTGAACACATACTCAAAATGTCTGGGTATAATAATCACTTGATTCTACTGGGAGTTAATCTTCCTGATGATAGTGTCATTGACAGAATTCTTCAATCACTGCCACCAAGCTACAAGAGCTTCGTGATGAACTATAATATGCAAGGGATGGACAAGTCTATTCCTGAGCTCTTCGCAATGCTAAAAGCCGCGGAGGTAGAAATCAAAAAGGAGCATCAAGTGTTGATGGTTAACAAGACCACCAGTTTCAAGAAAAAGGGCAAAGGGAAGAAGAAGGGGAACTTCAAGAAGAACATCAAACAAGTTGCTGCTCAAGAGAAGAAACCCACGTCTGGACTAAGCCTGAAACTGAGTGCTTCTACTGCAAGCAGACTGGACACTGGAAGCGGAACTGCCCCAAGTATTTGGCGGATAAGAAGGATGGCAAGGTGAACAAAGGTATATGTAATATACATGTTATTGATGTGTACCTTACTAATACTCGCAGTAGTACCTAGGTATTTGATACTGGTTCTATTGCTAATATTTGCAAATCGAAACAGGAACTACGGATTAAGCGAAGATTGGCTAAGGACGAGGGGACGATGCGCGTGGGAAATGGTTCCAAAGTCGATGTGATCGCGGTCGGCACGCTACCTCTACATCTACCATCGGGATTAGTTTTAGACCTAAATAATTGTTATTTGGTGCCAGCGTTAAGCATGAACATTATATCTGGATCTTGTTTGATGCGAGACGGTTATTCATTTAAGTCAGAGAATAATGGTTGTTCTATTTATATGAATAATATCTTTTATGGTCATGCACCCTTGAAGAGTGGTCTATTTTTATTGAATCTCGATAGTAGTAATACACAGATTCATAGTGTTGAAACCAAAAGATACAGAGTTAATAATGATAATGCAACTTATTTGTGGCACTGCCGTTTGGGTCATATCGGTGTAAAACGCATGAAGAAACTCCATACTGATGGACTTTTGGAATCACTTGATTATGAATTACTTGGTACTTGCGAACCGTGCCTCATGGGCAAGATGACTAAAACGCCGTTCTCCGGAACTATGGAGCGAGCAAAGGATTTGTTTGAAATCATACATACTGATGTTTGTGGTCCAATGAATGTTGAGGCACGCGGCGGGTATCGTTATTTTCTCACCTTCACAGATGATTTGAGCAGATATGGGTATATCTACTTGATGAAACATAAGTCTGAAACATTTGAAAAGTTCAAGGAATTTCAGAGTGAAGTGGAAAATCATCGTAACAAGAAAAAAAAATTTCTACGATCTGATCGTGGAGGAGAATATTTGAGTTACGAGTTTGGTTTGCATTTGAAACAATGCGGAATAGTTTCGCAGCTCACGCTACCCGGAACACCACAACGAAATGGTGTGTCCGAACGTCGTAATCGTACTTTACTAGATATGGTGCGATCTATGATGTCTCTTACTGATTTACCGCTATCGTTTTGGGGTTATGCTTTGGAGACGGCCGCATTCACGTTAAATAGGGAACCATCAAAATCCGTTGAAACGACACCTTATGAACTATGGTTTAGCAAGAAACCAAAGTTGTCGTATCTTAAAGTTTGGGGCTGCGATGCTTATGTGAAGAAACTTCAACCAGATAAGCTCGAACCTAAATCGGAGAAATGTGTCTTCATAGGATACCCAAAAGAGACTATTGGGTACACCTTCTATCACAGATCTGAGGATAAGATTTTCGTTGCTAAATTCGGATCCTTTCTAGAAAAAGAGTTTCTCTCGAAAGAAGTGAGTGGGAGGAAAGTAGAACTTGATGAGATAACTGTATCTGCTCCCTTGTTGGAAAATAGTTCATCACAAGAACCAGTTCCTGTGACAACTACACCAATAAGTGAGGAAGCTAATGATATTGATCATGAAACTTCAGATCAAGTTTCTACTGAACTATGTAGGTCAACTAGAGTAAGATCCGCACCAGAGTGGTACGGTAATCCTATTCTGGAAGTCATGTTACTTGACCATGGCGAAGCTACAAACTATGAAGAAGCGATGGTGAGCCCAGATTCCACAAAATGGCTGGAAGCCATGAAATCTGAGATGGGATCCATGTATGAGAACAAAGTATGGACTTTGGTTGACTTGCCCGATGATCGGCAAGCCATTGAGAATAAATGGATCTTTAAGAAGAAGACTGACGCTGATGGTAATGTAACTTTCTATAAAGCTCGACTTGTTGCGAAAGGTTTTCGACAAGTTCAAGGGGTTGACTACGATGAGACTTTCTCACCCGTAGCGATGCTTAAGTCTGTCCGAATCATGTTAGCAATTGCTGCATTTTATGATTATGAAATTTGGCAAATGGATGTAAAAACTGCATTCTTGAATGGATTTCTAGAAGAAGAGTTGTATATGATGCAACCAGAAGGTTTTGTTGATCCAAAAGGTGCTAGCAAAGTGTGCAAGCTCCAGCGATCAATTTATGGTCTGGTGCAAGCCTCTCGGAGTTGGAATAAACGTTTTGATAGTGTGATCAAAGCATATGGTTTTATACAGACTTTTGGAGAAGCCTGTATTTACAAGAAAGTGAGTGGGAGCTCTGTAGCATTTCTGATATTATATGTGGACGACATATTATTGATTAGAAATGATATAGAATTTCTAGATAGCATAAAAAGATACTTGAATAAAAGTTTTTCAATGAAAGACCTCGGTGAAGCTGCTTACATATTGGGCATCAAGATCTATAGAGATAGATCAAGACGCTTAATTGGACTTTCACAAAGCACATACCTTGATAAAGTTTTGAAAAATTTCAAAATGGATCAGGCAAAGAAAGGTTTTTTACCTGTATTACAAGGTGTGAAATTGAGTCAGACTCAATGCCCGACCACAACAGAAGATAGAGAGAAAATGAAAGATGTTCCCTATGCTTCAGCCATAGGCTCTATCATGTATGCAATGCTGTGTACCAGACCTGACGTATGCTTAGCACTAAGCTTGGCAGGAAGGTACCAAAGTAATCCAGGAGTGGATCACTGGACAGCGGTCAAGAACATCCTGAAATACCTGAAAAGGACTAAGGATATGTTTCTCGTATATGGAGGTGACAAAGAGCTAGTCGTAAATGGTTACGTCGATGCAAGCTTTGACACTGATCCGGACGATTCTAAATCGCAAACCGGATACGTGTTTTTACTAAACGGTGGAGCTGTCAGTTGGTGCAGTTCTAAACAAAGCGTCGTGGCGGGATCTACATGTGAAGCGGAGTACATAGCTTCTTCGGAAGCAGCAAATGAAGGAGTCTGGATGAAAGAGTTCATTTCCGATCTAGGTGTCATACCTAGTGCATCGGGACCAATGAAGATCTTCTGTGACAATACTGGTGCGATTGCCTTGGCCAAGGAATCCAGATTTCACAAGAGGACCAAGCATATCAAGAGACGCTTCAATTCCATTCGGGACCAAGTCCAAGTGGGAGACATAGAGATTTTCAAGATACATACGGATCTGAATGTTGCAGACCCGTTGACTAAGCCTCTTCCACGAGCAAAACATGATCAGCACCAAGACTCCATGGGTGTTAGAATCATTACTGTATAATCTAGATTATTGACTCTAGTGCAAGTGGGAGACTGAAGGAAATATGCCCTAGAGGCAATAATAAATTTATTATTTATTTCCTTATATCATGATAAATGTTTATTATTCATGCTAGAATTGTATTAACCGGAAACATAATACATGTCTGAATACATAGACAAACATATAGTCACTAGTATGCCTCTACTTGACTAGCTCATTAATCAAAGATGGTTATGTTTCCTAACAATAGACATGTGGTGTCATTTGATTAATGGGATCACATCATTAGGAGAATGATGTGATTGACATGACCCATCCCGTTAGCCTAGCACTTGATCGTTTAGTATATTGCTATTGCTTTCTTCATGACTTATACATGTTCCTGTAACTATGAGATTATGCAACTCCCGTTTACGGGAGGAACACTTTGGGTGCTACCAAACGTCACAACGTAACTGGGTGATTATAAAGGAGTACTACAGGTGTCTCCGAAGGTACATGTTGGGTTGGCGTATTTCGAGATTAGGTTTTGTCACTCCGATTGTCGGAGAGGTATCTCTAGGCCTTCTCGGTAATACACATCACATAAGCCTTGCAAGCATTGCATCTAATAAGTTAGTTGTGAGATGATGTATTACGGAACGAGTAAAGAGACTTGCCGGTAACGAGATTGAACTAGGTATTGGATACCGACGATCGAATCTCGGGTAAGTAACATACCGATGACAAAGGGAACAACGTATGTCGTTATGCGGTTTGACCGATAAAGATCTTCGAAGAATATGTAGGAACCAATATGGGCATCCAGGTTCCGCTATTGGTTATTGACCGAGAATAGTTCTAGATCATGTCTACATACTTCTCGAACCCGTAGGGTCCGCACGCTTAACGTTACGATGATAGTTTATTATGAGTTTATAAGTTTTGATGTACCGAAGTTTGTTCGGAGTACCGGATGTGATCACGGACATAACGAGGAGTCTCGAAATGGTCGAGACATAAAGATTGATATATTGGAAGCCTATATGTGGATATCGGAATGGTTCCGGATGAAATCGGGATTTTTCCGGAACACCGGGGGGTTACCGGAACCCTCCCGGGGGATATTGGGCCTTAGTGGGCCATGAGGGAGAAGAGGAGGGCCGGCCAGGGCAGGCCGCGCGCCCCCTCCCCGCCCCTAGTTCGAATAGGACAAGGAGAGGGGGGGCGGCGCCCCCCTTCCTCTTTCCCCTCCCCCCTTTCCTTCTCCAACAAGGCAAGAGGGGGGAGTCCTACTCCCGGTGGGAGTAGGACTCCTCCAGGCGCACCCTAGGAGGGCCGGCCGCACCTCCCCCTCCCTCCTTTATATACGGGGGCAGGGGGGCACCCCATGACACACAAGTTGATCTAGGTGATCGTTCCTTAGCCGTGTGCGGTGCCCCCTCCACCATATTCCACCTCGGTTATATCGTCGCGGAGCTTAGGCGAAGCCCTGCGCCGGTGAAGCATCATCATCATCACCACGCCGTCGTGCTGACGGAACTCATCCCCGACACTTTGCTGGATCGGAGTCCGGGGATCGTCATCGAGCTGAACGTGTGCTGAACTCGGAGGTGCCGTGCGTTCGGTACTTGGATCGGTCGGATCGTGAAGACGTACGACTACATCAACCGCGTTGTGATAACGCTTCCGCTTACGGTCTATGAGGGTACATGGACATACACTCTTCCCTCTCGTTGCTATGCCATCACCATGATCTTGCGTGTGCGTAGGAAATTTTTTGAAATTACTACGTTCCCCAACAGATACGCCCCGGTCAGCATGCAGATATTCATGTACATACGTATGAACCCATTGGTGATCATATAAGCTTAGGCGCATGTGATAGATGATTACGTGCATGTGATAACTGATCCGTGCATGTACTATAGTAGGTAAGACCACAAGTGCAAAATCTGCAAAGATGTTTTAATCTGCACTAACTAGTGGTATTGTACAGGAACAACTACTTATTCACCATGGACTTGTGCGTCATGTATGTGTAAACATACTTGGCTCTTCCATCTTATTTTCAATAATGCACACGTTTGTTTCTCTTCAAATTTATTTGGTACAAAATTGCATCGAACAAACACATTATAACGACATTTTTATGAACGCATGAACATTTTTATTTTCATATTGCGTCAACAGATTCTAAATACATGAACATATATACAATTATGACATTTTCTTCAAAATACATGAATTTTATATATTTTCGGAAATATACCAGTAAAATTGTGTACATTAACATTTTGGAAAAATAAAGGAATTATTTTTACATGTGAATTGTTTTCAAGATTGTCCTTTTTATTTACATGGACCTTCTTTTGAAATGCATAAATTATTTTCTAGTTACATGATTTTTTCTTAAACAACCGAGTACCATTTTGAAGTAGATGAACATACATAAAAAAGTGTGCATCCCTTTTGAAAATATTTGAACACTTAAAAACATAGATACTAAGCTATCTCTGAAATGCATCTTTGTAATTTCCTTTAAAATGAAAGAGAAATAGAGAAAAACAAAAAAATATTGAAAAAACAAGTAATAGGCAAGGTATAGATGGTCATGGAGGTAGGCAATATCTGAGCCATGTGAGATGCGACTATAGGTGGGCACGATTTACAAGTCGTACTAGTAGGCAAGGTATAGACGCTCATGGAGGTAGTACATATGTTTGATGGAAATATTATATATGTTCTTTGTGAACTAACAAGTTTGTTACTACGATTCAAGAGTATTAGAGTACAATTGTACATGCTTGCAATGTATTGCAGTGTTTCGTTGTTTTAAACGCTGTGATATACAGACGAGCTAGCACGCCATGTAAGTATAGTCTATAAGTGTCAAGGCCAAATCATCTTGTTTTTGTAAAGGATTATGAACAACACAATGTACGCTGTTTAAGAATGAATGAACAAGAGAAAATATATAATCCACAAATTAGCAGCAATACGGTATGACAGTAAGCAGGGATCAATTCATAGTGTTTTGGATCCGTGCAAAAATATTTTTTCATTCAAATGCGCTTACTGTCAATTGATGGGCCAACGTCATCAGGTATCTAAGCTGGGCCAGTTTTCCTGATTGAAATTGCTAAACGGTGCGATGGATTCACGATGCTGACATTGGATCCCTATCCATATGCGCGCGGAGATGAAAACGTACACAGAAAAATTAATTCTTTCCAGTTCTATCTGCATTTAATTCATCCCAACACAAACACACACCCAAGGCTGAATACATAGGCGCTGAGTGTAGCTACACCACCCCTATCACTCCAATGTATGTAATACACACTCTTTGCTCTTCAACTTGTCAATCTGTACTTCTGGACACACTGTACTAAATTTGAGCTTCATATCATAGTCACTTCGTGCAAGAAACAAGAAAAACCATGTACTGTGAAACTAAGCCAAAAACATTGCACCTACAAAATGGGATTCCCACTTCAGACATATGGTAAGTATTTGTACTACCTTATTGAAATGCTTTATGTTGGCTTACTAAATGACTTGCAATATTAATGTTTATCAATTGATAAATCTGATATAAGCTTAAGGACAACATTGATAATCTATCCGGTGGAGACTTGCTAGAACGTACGCGCACTACAAAGAAAGGTCCTACATTTAGTCTGACTGCACCAAAACAAATCATAAGTACTTTCTAATTTGTGGGGGCTTCTCTTTGGACCTAGCATGTTTAGATAGAATAATTGGAAACTATAATATTCCTATTACAGGTGATTTGTTTCCTATGCATGCAGAAAAGTTCTCCTACATGCTCCTGATCTTATTTCATTTTCAGCTACAAGGGCTCAGCAGGAAGAGAGTCGAGGAGTTGGTTTCGAAGGTGAAAAACCAATCCAGGCCGTTGGTGGAATGCAATCTGGGTTAGTTGAATTTGTTTCCGTCCAAGGTTGCCAAGGACCATGGATCTGCTATGGAGACGTCTGCTAATGTTGGCAGCACTTTATGTAACCAACTTGCAAGCCTATGCAATGATGAGGGTACTGTGGGAGAATTGGAGTTGCCTTCTCAAATGAATATCGCAAGTGCTCAGCCAGAAGAAAGAAGGCCCGAAATTGGTACATAAACAATCGAAGGTAGCAAAGTGGTGTTCTAGATGTGCCTATGACAAGTGTTTATATAGAAGAGTTGGATGCTAATATTCCTTTTACAGGTGGTTTGTTTCCTATGCATGGAGATAGAAGGATGTCTTCACAGCCTGCAGCCGCTAATGAAGACAAGGCAAGTGAGGACGTGCAAGAATACAATGCTTCTCTATAGGTGACGGTGCCCGATGCCATACCGATGGTTCCGCAACCCTCGCGTGCCATGGAACGTCAGCTGGCCATTGCTAGCCTGAGGTGGGAACCTGACAATCTAAATGGGGGACAGAATGATCTGGACCAGATGCAACCAGGCCCTTCTAGCGTTGCGAGCCCACCTCCATAACTCTAGTTTCCTTCTAGGTTGTTAGGGACCTTGTTGGTCTATACATTAATTCTGGCTAAGTTTTGTTACTGGAGCCATCTCTTATTTCTAGTAGATTATAAACTATATGTTCTTGTATTGAATGGTTGATATTATTGTTGTGTCGCTGCTCAGTTCTAAATTTGATATGATCATACCATTTATTTAAATTGATTGAATTTTCATATTATTAACACGAGACATAAATATGTGTTCATTATTTTGTGTTTTGTTTTAGTTTTACAGTCTATTATATATACAACTTGGGTGTTAGAGAATATGGCAAGATGAGATATGTTTCTGTCCTCTAGGCTTCTCGTTGTGGCATCATAACTAGAATATATGTTCATGTTTCTTTAAGTGTCCAAGCATTTTAAGAAATATGAACGCTAGTTAGTTAGCTAGGCACTGGTAATTCTCACCCATAATTAGTACTAGGATATGGGTAGATGACATGTAGTGCCACTACTTGTGTACTCTACCTATCTACTCTGGGTAAGGAAAAAATTGTGGCTGTATTAAAACATAGGCTTTAGCTACAATCACGAAGCATGTACACCCTCCGTTCGTAATTACTTGTCCCGGAAATGGATGTATTTAGAACTAAAATATGTCTAGATACATCCATTTCTGCGACAAGTAATTCTAAACGGAGGGAGTAAAAAGGAGTCAATTAGCTGGCTTACACTAACAAAGCGTTGGTGAGTGACGATTTTCTTCGGCCAATAGAGCTATGCTATCGTCGGTAACCAAGCGTTTAGTTACTTGGAGCAATACATAAGATGTATTGGTTGATGTGTTAAAATTTCTTGTTCACCATGATAAATTTTGTTTTGGTAAAAACAAAATAAAAGGATGTCTAGATATTTATATCTGAAGTCGCGCTAGATAGTGGGTGCTCTACAAAGTTGCATACACGAATTATGAATTATTTTATCAAAATCAAATCTTGAATTTATTTGCTTGCTAGCTAAAATAATTCTTAAAGCAAAGGCGAAGATAGCTATAGCTCTATTAGTAGTTATGCCGAGTGCAAAACTGCAAATTATTTGGCATTTGGAATCTGTATAAACCAGCAATTGAGAATAGTGATAGCCATCAGGAGAGATGTTCAATTTTAGGTAACTGTCTGTGTGCTATCTGGTGCAATATTTTTTTGTGCAGTTTTATCGACATATTCAAGAAGTTTGTGTTCGAAGATTTATACTCTAACATAAAGACAATTGCATAACTATCCTCTTTATTGGCTGGCTTCCTAATTTGGTTCCTTGGCCTTATCATTCTTTGAGGTAGCCTCATTTAATACTTACGGGATTCGGAAGTCTAGATTTATTCTGGGTATGACAATGAGTATGTTCTCGTGTAAATACACCCTCCTTTCCGGTTTATAAGGCTCAAATCTCAAATATCATCAACCAAGTCATTTTGTGAGTGGAGGAATGTATCTCGTACTTTACAAAACTACCACAATTATACTCATGCATTAATTTGAATTAATTGCAGTGCATGCATGCTTAGCCACTAGAAGATGCCCTTAGCACCCTAGTGCTTGTTTTCCATGCTAAACGTACACACGGGTATTATTCGGTGATGTATGCGATACGCCCCGGTCAGCATGCAGATATTCATGTACATACGTATGAACCCATTGGTGACCATATAAGCTTAGGCGCATGTGATAGATGATTACGTGCATGTGATAACTGATTCGTGCATGTACTATAGTAGGTAAGATTACCGGAACCCTCCCGGGGGATATTGGGCCTTAGTGGGCCATGAGGGAGAAGAGGAGGGCCGGCCAGGGCAGGCCGCGCGCCCCCTCCCCCCCTAGTTCGAATAGGACAAGGAGAGGGGGGGCGGCGCCCCCCTTCCTCTTTCCCCTCCCCCCTTTCCTTCTCCAACAAGGCAAGAGGGGGGAGTCCTACTCCCAGTGGGAGTAGGACTCCTCCAGGCGCACCCTAGGAGGGCCGGCCGCACCTCCCCCTCCCTCCTTTATATACGGGGGCAGGGGGGCACCCCATGACACACAAGTTGATCTACGTGATCGTTCCTTAGCCGTGTGCGGTGCCCCCTCCACCATATTCCACCTTGGTTATATCGTCGCGGAGCTTAGGCGAAGCCCTACGCCGGTGAAGCATCATCATCGTCACCACGCCGTCGTGCTGACGGAACTCATCCCCGACACTTTGCTGGATCGGAGTCCGGGGATCGTCATCGAGCTGAACGTGTGCTGAACTCGGAGGTGCCATGCGTTCGGTACTTGGATCGGTCGGATCGTGAAGACGTACGACTACATCAACCGCGTTGTGATAACGCTTCCGCTTACGGTCTATGAGGGTACATGGACATACACTCTTCCCTCTCGTTGCTATGCCATCACCATGATCTTGCGTGTGCGTAGGAAAATTTTTGAAATTACTACGTTCCCCAACAGATACGCCCCGGTCAGCATGCAGATATTCATGTACATACGTATGAACCCATTGGTGATCATATAAGCTTAGGCGCATGTGATAGATGATTACGTGCATGTGATAACTGATCCGTGCATGTACTATAGTAGGTAAGACCACAAGTGCAAAATCTGCAAAGATGTTTTAATCTGCACTAGCTAGTGGTATTGTACAGGAACAACTACTTATTCACCATGGACTTGTGCGTCATGTATGTGTAAACATACTTGGCTCTTCCATCTTATTTTCAATAATGCACACGTTTGTTTCTCTTCAAATTTATTTGGTACAAAATTGCATCGAACAAACACATTATAACGACATTATTATGAACGCATGAACATTTTTATTTTTATATTGCGTCAACAGATTCTAAATACATGAACATATATACAATTATGACATTTTCTTCAAAATACATGAATTTTATATATTTTCGGAAATACACCAGTAAAATTGTGTACATTAACATTTTGGAAAAATAAAGGAATTATTTTTACATGTGAATTGTTTTCAAGATTGTCCTTTTTATTTACATGGACCTTCTTTTGAAATGCACAAATTATTTTCTAGTTACATGATTTTTTCTTAAACAACCGAGTACCATTTTGAAGTAGATGAACATACATAAAAAAGTGTGCATCCCTTTTGAAAATATTTGAACACTTAAAAACATAGATACTAACCTATCTCTGAAATGCATCTTTGTAATTTCCTTTAAAATGAAAGAGAAATAGAGAAAAACAAAAAAATATTGAAAAAACAAGTAATAGGCAAGGTATAGATGGTCATGGAGGTAGGCAATATCTGAGCCATGTGAGATGCGACTATAGGTGGGCACGATTTACAAGTCGTACTAGTAGGCAAGGTATAGACGCTCATGGAGGTAGTACATATGTTTGATGGAAATATTATATATGTTCTTTGTGAACTAACAAGTTTGTTACTACGATTCAAGAGTATTAGAGTACAATTGTACATGCTTGCAATGTATTGCAGTGTTTCGTTGTTTTAAACGCTGTGATATACAGACGAGCTAGCACGCCATGTAAGTATAGTCTATAAGTGTCAAGGCCAAATCATCTTGTTTTTGTAAAGGATTATGAACAACACAATGTACGCTGTTTAAGAATGAATGAACAAGAGAAAATATATAATCCACAAATTAGCAGCAATACGGTATGACAGTAAGCAGGGATCAATTCATAGTGTTTTGGATCCGTGCAAAAATATTTTTTCATTCAAATGCGCTTACTGTCAATTGATGGGCCAACGTCATCAGGTATCTAAGCTGGGCCAGTTTTCCTGATTGAAATTGCTAAACGGTGCGATGGATTCACGATGCTGACATTGGATCCCTATCCATATGCGCGCGGAGATGAAAACGTACACAGAAAAATTAATTCTTTCCAGTTCTATCTGCATTTAATTCATCCCAACACAAACACACACCCAAGGCTGAATACATAGGCGCTGAGTGTAGCTACACCACCCCTATCACTCCAATGTATGTAATACACACTCTTTGCTCTTCAACTTGTCAATCTGTACTTCTGGACACACTGTACTAAATTTGAGCTTCATATCATAGTCACTTCGTGCAAGAAACAAGAAAAACCATCTACTGTGAAACTAAGCCAAAAACATTGCACCTACAAAATGGGATTCCCACTTCAGACATATGGTAAGTATTTGTACTATCTTATTGAAATGCTTTATGTTGGCTTACTAAATGACTTGCAATATTAATGTTTATCAATTGATAAATCTGATATAAGCTTAAGGACAACATTGATAATCTATCCGGTGGAGACTTGCTAGAACGTACGCGCACTACAAAGAAAGATCCTACATTTAGTCTGACTGCACCAAAACAAATCATAAGTACTTTCTAATTTGTGGGGGCTTCTCTTTGGACCTAGCATGTTTAGATAGAATAATTGGAAACTATAATATTCCTATTACAGGTGATTTGTTTCCTATGCATGCAGAAAAGTTCTCCTACATGCTCCTGATCTTATTTCATTCAGCTACAAGGGCTCAGCAGGAAGAGAGTCGAGGAGTTGGTTTCGAAGGTGAAAAACCAATCCAGGCCGTTGGCGGAATGCAATCTGGGTTAGTTGAATTTGTTTCCGTCCAAGATTGCCAAGGACCATGGATCTGCTATGGAGACGTCTGCTAATGTTGGCAGCACTTTATGTAACCAACTTGCAAGCCTATGCAATGATGAGGGTACTGTGGGAGAATTGGAGTTGCCTTCTCAAATGAATATCGCAAGTGCTCAGCCAGAAGAAAGAAGGCCCGAAATTGGTACATAAACAATCGAAGGTAGCAAAGTGCTGTTCTAGATGTGCCTATGACAAGTGTTTATATAGAAGAGTTGGATGCTAATATTCCTTTTACAGGTGGTTTGTTTCCTATGCATGGAGATAGAAGCATGTCTTCACAGCCTGCAGCCGCTAATGAAGACAAGGCAAGTGAGGACGTGCAAGAATACAATGCTTCTCTATAGGTGACGGTGCCCGATGCCATACCGATGGTTCCGCAACCCTCGCGTGCCATGGAACGTCAGCTGGCCATTGCTAGCCTGAGGTGGGAACCTGACAATCTAAATGGGGGACAGAATGATCTGGACCAGATGCAACCAGGCCCTTCTAGCGTTGCGAGCCCACCTCCATAACTCTAGTTTCCTTCTAGGTTGTTAGGGACCTTGTTGGTCTATACATTAATTCTGGCTAAGTTTTGTTACTGGAGCCATCTCTTATTTCTAGTAGATTATAAACTATATGTTCTTGTATTGAATGGTTGATATTATTGTTGTGTCGCTGCTCAGTTCTAAATTTGATATGATCATACCATTTATTTAAATTGATTGAATTTTCATATTATTAACACGAGACATAAATATGTGTTCATTATTTTGTGTTTTGTTTTACTTTTACAGTCTATTATATATACAACTTGGGTGTTAGAGAATATGGCAAGATGAGATATGTTTCTGTCCTCTAGGCTTCTCGTTGTGGCATCATAACTAGAATATATGTTCATGTTTCTTTAAGTGTCCAAGCATTTTAAGAAATATGAACGCTAGTTAGTTAGCTAGGCACTGGTAATTCTCACCCATAATTAGTACTAGGATATGGGTAGATGACATGTAGTGCCACTACTTGTGTACTCTACCTATCTACTCTGGGTAAGGAAAAAATTGTGGCTGTATTAAAACATAGGCTTTAGCTACAATCACGAAGCATGTACACCCTCCGTTCGTAATTACTTGTCCCGGAAATGGATGTATTTAGAACTAAAATATGTCTAGATACATCCATTTCTGCGACAAGTAATTCTAAACGGAGGGAGTAAAAAGGAGTCAATTAGCTGGCTTACACTAACAAAGCGTTGGTGAGTGACGATTTTCTTCGGCCAATAGAGCTATGCTATCGTCGGTAACCAAGCGTTTAGTTACTTGGAGCAATACATAAGATGTATTGGTTGATGTGTTAAAATTTCTTGTTCACCATGATAAATTTTGTTTTGGTAAAAACAAAATAAAAGGATGTCTAGATATTTATATCTGAAGTCGCGCTAGATAGTGGGTGCTCTACAAAGTTGCATACACGAATTATGAATTATTTTATCAAAATCAAATCTTGAATTTATTTGCTTGCTAGCTAAAATAATTCTTAAAGCAAAGGCGAAGATAGCTATAGCTCTATTAGTAGTTATGCCGAGTGCAAAACTGCAAATTATTTGGCATTTGGAATCTGTATAAACCAGCAATTGAGAATAGTGATAGCCATCAGGAGAGATGTTCAATTTTAGGTAACTGTCTGTGTGCTATCTGGTGCAATATTTTTTTTTGCAGTTTTATCGACATATTCAAGAAGTTTGTGTTCAAAGATTTATACTCTAACATAAAGACAATTGCATAACTATCCTCTTTATTGGCTGGCTTCCTAATTTGGTTCCTTGGCCTTATCATTCTTTGAGGTAGCCTCATTTAATACTTACGGGATTCGGAAGTCTAGATTTATTCTGGTTATGACAATGAGTATGGTCTCGTGTAAATACTCCCTCCTTTCCGGTTTATAAGGCTCAAATCTCAAATATCATCAACCAAGTCATTTTGTGAGTGGAGGAATGTATCTCGTACTTTACAAAACTACCACAATTATACTCATGCATTAATTTGAATTAATTGCAGTGCATGCATGCTTTGCCACTAGATGAGTAGGAACATTACATGCATTGGTGTGCTCCTCTTTAATTCTTGCATACAAAGATTTAATGTGCATTGGAAACTAAAAATGAGATGGAGATGAGCCATCTAAATTGGAAAAACAAAAAAGTTGAAATAAACCTTATAAACCGGAAAGAGGGAGTATTCTAGTGTGCTAAAGCTAGGACGATGAGTAATTTATATGGTTGACTCTTCCGGTGGGATCTGTGAGAAAGTAAAGTCTAAATATTCTGCAGTGCTTGCTAGAAGTAGTGGTTATTTGAAGGTTTCAAGCACAAAATTTAATAGAAAACATGGTGTTACTGCCTCTAGCTGCCCATTGTTCTTATGCTTGCAGTGCACTTCTTAAGTTTTTGTGGGCATCACCTCATCTTCACAGGTAGTTCGGGCCTTGGTAGCGAGGCGAGTTGAGGTGGCCGAGCAAGGGCTGGCAACCTCAGCCAATCTAGCTAGCATGATGACATGCTTGTGAGGTCTAGTCAAGGTGACGGCAGCCTCCGTTGATCACTGTGTCGGTGGGTTGTGGTCGTTGATGACTGAGCAAGGAATGTTAAGGCGAGCAGTATCCCATATGGAGATATATTTTCTGTAACTACATGCATAATGGCGGTTGTCATGTGGAACTTGTCGACGCTCACTTTTTCATCCTGAGGGTTTTTAGTTTAGTCCTAGAACAACGGCCATCGCACGAGGATGTTCGTGACACCAATAGCATCATCCAATACTGATGAGCAAAGACATTTCTTATGAAAAACACATTATTTAAAAAGACGTGTCAACACATTAATATTACAACGACATTTATTTAACACATACATTTTTATGTTCAAATTGCGTGAACAATTTATAAATACATGGACAAATATTTAATTATGAACATTTCCTTAAAAACACAGATACTCACCTATCTCCAAAATGCATCCTTATAATTTCCTTAAAACAAAAGAGAAATAGAGAAAAAAAGCAAAAAATTTAATTTTGCTGTACAAAATTCTTAAAATAAAAGGGCTTTGGCCCATCCATGGTGGGATCAATCTGGGCCGCGAGACATGAACGAAATGATTGAAATCACGATACTGACGTTGACGCTGACGTTGGATCCCTATCTCTTCCCGCGCGGAGATGAAATCATACGCAGAAACATTATTTCCTTCCAATTCTGCCGAGTTTACTTCTTACAGTTTACCATTCTCCCTGAACCCTAGCCCCTCTTACAACCTACCCACGCTGCTATATATATCCAGGCATTCCATCCAATCCAGTCACAAGCTCACAGCGATTCCCTCCTTTCCTTCAATACAGTACAGAGAACATTCTAGCTCGCGCCCCAGGCTGTGCGACGGATCCAAAAGCCCTGGCCGCCAACATCATGTATTAAAAAACTTTTTATACATATATTTGCAAAACTGTTCAAAACATATCTCAATAAACGTTCATCGTGTATTTAGAAAAGTGTTAAACACATATTGAAAATGTTCATCGTGTAATTAAAAAACTTTAACCATGTATTTCCAAAATATTTAACGTATAATTGAAAAATAATTCACATTATGTAAAGAATTTTCATCTGTATTTACTTCTTTCCTAGTTTACCTACCCACGCTGCTATATATATCTGGCCTTTCCGTCCAATCCAGTCACAGGCTCCAATCCATTCCCTCCTCCCCTTCCTTACATTACAGACTACAGAGTACATTCCAGCTAGCGCCCCAGGCTGTGCGATGGATCCAAAAGCCCTGGCCACCAAGGAGGAGGAGGAGTTCGTCGAGCAACTCTGCAGCAACCTCACATGCGCCGGCGCCCGCCCACATGCTCCCCCTACCGACGGCGCAGCCGCTGTCGTCGCCAACAATCCCCCTGGTCCTGCTGTCGGCAACATGTCGCCCATGGCCTTCCTGTCCAACCTTCGACAAGCGGCCGTGGACGCATAGTCCGTCGTGGGCGAGTTCGCCTGCGCCAAACATCTAATTTTCGCATGGGGCTGGGGCCCTGCTGGTCTGGGCAGGTTCACGAGCGGCGCTTCGTCCAGTAGTGTTGGATAATCCAAACATGCCAACGTGCTACTAGTACTAAGTTGTGTTTGAGTTTGGCAGTACTAGTTTTATGTGAGTAGGCTTACCTTAATTGTGATCAGCGTAACCGGTAATTAGGAAACTGTGCGTCGGTGTATGGCTTGCATGCCTTGACTACCGTGTTATGTTAGGTTATGGTGGAGTCGGCTATGCACCATGGTTAGGACGATGCATATATATGCAGCGTCGCGTGTGTTTTGTAACGTGGAGAAAAGAGAAAAGAGGTACGCGACACACGCCCTTGGTTATCAATTTTCCGTGTGCATCTTTATCGTGATTTGATGTGATTGATCCCGTGGCGAATTTCCAACAAGGAGCTCGTCGATGACAAGATCTACCTCGACCTCAACCTGCCAGCCCAAGATGACCCGGAGGAGCAGGAGAGGGGGCGCAAGCGCAACGTTTCCTCCTCTAATCTCAACGGTGCCATCCCCGGGCCAAGTAAGACGAAGAAAAGCTCTCGCCGCCCAACATCACCGACCTGGCTGGTTCAAAGGTGGCTACTGCCGAGGCCGAGGATGCTGGTCTCAAACAAGGTAGTAAAGCCTGATTCTTTTATCGAGGAGATTAAGAAATACCTCTCGATCTTATGGTTCATTTCCCTTCTCAACGGATCCTTTTAAATTTCAGCTGCAAGGTTAGGAGAGGAGCAGGAGCCGCTGCAAGGTGGATCTGCTTTCAAGACACAAGACCAACCGGCAACAGGGAATGATGAGGCCAAGGCCGATGGTGTTGCTCGGACACAAGGTACACATGCTTCTTTAATCAAGTCGATAAAGGCTCTCCTACTGTTCCTGATCCTTTCTACATTGTCTCTGCTCTGGCAGGAGAGGCTGTAGGTAGACTAATGGGGCTCAACAACGCTCACATCATGAAGAGACTCAAGGAGCTCATCTCGAACGTCAAAGCCCAAACCAGCAGGCCGTTCCCGGAAAACTTTCTAGGCAAATTGCATTTGTTTTGATCACAGGTTGCCAAGGAAAGCAGATCTATTGTGGAGACATCAGCGAAAGTTGCCGCCACTTTATCTGGCCAACCTGCAAGCAGATACAATTATGAGGGTACGGTAGGAACAATGGAGTTCCAACTTTATATGAATGTTATAAGTTCCCAGCCAGAAGAAAGAAGGCTAGAAATTGGTACATCAGCTATCGCAGGTATGAATTCATGTGCTAAGTGGTGTTCTAGAGGTGCCTATCATTGCAAGTGTTTTTAGCGTAATCTCGGTTTGTGGGATTTCCACGTAGGCATATATACATGCTTATATTGTTTATGTCTACTACGTTAAGAAATGGGCACGAGACAAGGAAGAAGATGCCGAACACTTGAGGATTAAAGGAAAAAGAAACCAGGCTTAAAGCGTTATTGAGTCATGCTCGTATGGAAACAATGTTCATCATGCATTTCAAAAACAAATCATCATGTATTCAATATGGTGTTAAACAGATATTTCTAAAAGTGTTCCACGCATAGTTGAATAAATGTTCATCATGTATTCATGGAAGTGTTCAACACATGTTTGAAAATGGTCATCATGTATTTAAAAAAAATTAACCGTGTACTTCCAAAAAATTCCAATATATTCAATATATCCTTACCGAAAAATAAAGGATGGAGCCTTTCATAGTTCTCCATCCATCACCTATATGCGTTGATTTTGTGTTAACATAAAGATTGACGGCTGAAATTTTAAAATAGAACTGAAAAAGAACAGTTTGGACACGTACATGGAAGGAAAGAAAAGCCAATTCCTTCACCGATTCCACCATGGGCTTGGCAGATTTGTACCCGCACACATACATCTCACCTTGCGTTTGGACTGTCGTGTGTGCATAAAATTAAAACCCGGCCAAAAAACAAATCGAATACGCTACCGACAAAGCACGATGCACACAGCTTCCCTCCTTCCCCAAGCCGTAGTGGATCTTGCGCTGCTGGAGTTTACCGCTGTGGTGGCCATGCCATGCTTGCCAAGAACCACCGGAGCCCACATCTCCGAGCTCGACAGGATCAGCAACCACCTGTCCGAGGTTCTCCACATGGCCCCATCCCGGCAGCCGCTCGCCTGTCGTCCATCGCAATATTGTCGTCGTCGTCCTGCTTCCCGAGAGTCCATCACGTCCGCGTTGCTTCCAGAAAAAGCCTCGCGGGAGGCGGCGCTGCAGGAGCAGCTGCTATCGCAAGAGGAGGCCGCGGCGTCCCTATAGTACGGCCATGCAGCGTACAGGACGAGACCACCATGGGTGCCCACATCCCCTAGATCGATAGGATCACGAGCCGCCTGTCCGAGGTTCTCGCCATGGCCCCATCCCGGCAGTCGCTCGCCTACCGCCCCGCTAGACCCGCTTGTGTAGGGGTCTCGCATTGCGATTTCGTCGTTGTCGTCCTGGTTACCGAGAGTCCATCACGTCGGCCTTGTCACATGAAAAATCCAATGTCGAGGGAGGCGGTGCTGCAGGACCACTACTAACGTAAGAGGAGACCGCGGCGTCCCTATCGTGCGGCCATGTAGCGTACAAGACGCACGGACACAGTGCAGCGCAAGATTGACGACGCAAGGCGATGGCATGCCACAGGAGCGGTAATGGTGCAACACACCACCGGGAAGTCAGAGCAGCGCGCAGCCTGATAGATCAACATGGGGACCCAGCGAGCATGACCAACGGAGGTGCACCAGGCATGACAACGGTCAAGGGCATGGGCACATTCTACGAGGCGATGGGGACATGGAGCTTGAGAACAGCCGGCGTGAACTCGTGATCTGGGAGAGGGAAGGCCCGACAGCAGGGAGGTGCTGGTAGGTACGGGATGCGATGGCAGCAGTGCTTGCCTTGGGTGATGCCTCATGATCAAAAAAATATGTACATCACGCATATGCAAAAATGTACTTCGCACATATGCAAAAAAAATATGCATGTATTTAGAAAGTATTTGTCACATTTCTTAATAAGTATTTGTGACTTGTTTAAAAATGTACATCACGCATATGCAAAATATACTCTAGTTATTTAAAAAATGTTTGTCACATTTCTTAAAAAGTATCCGTGAGTTATTCAAAAAATGGCCATCATGTATTCTTAAAATATTGATATCATGTTTATAGAAATGCTAGTCACTTATATGAAAAATGTTTTTTTGCATATTTAGAAAAATGCTAGTATCTTCTTGTGGATTCCGATCTTCAGAAGGCCTGTGGTGCGGATATATCCAAACACTTGTAAAACCCTCGCACGCTCTCCACGGGATACAACGAAGCAGCAGACTACACCGCGTGCCCAATCCTAGGATGCTGAATGCGAACTGAAACTGAAAACTGCAATCAATTTCGCAAAATCCTCAGCACAGCCAGCACGCGACCAGGCTATGGACAGATTGGAAGACATTAATCGCTTCCAACCCAATCCAAACATCGGAGGCTTGCAGCCCTAGAAACCCAAGCCCATTCCTTCGCTATAAATCCGTGTCCATCCTGCGGTCCCTCTGCACACCTGGTATTGTGATGCGCCCACGTGGCCTGCAATTACTAATGCGCTGGAGCTGGACCTTGTCTATGTGTGTTGCACTTTCCTCCTAATCAACTGCATGTGTGCATACCTCCACAGGGCCCGCCAAGATCGTTTCCGGGCACAACGCCCCCTTCGATGTAGAACATCACCTGCTACAAGCCAACAAGCCTGCATGCAAGGAAAATAATTCATACATACCTGAGCACCCTAGTGCTTGCTTTGCATGCTAAACGTACACACGGGTATTATTGGGTGATGTACGTGATACGCACCGGTCAGCATGCGGATATTCATGTCCATACATATGAATCCATTGGTGATCATAAGCTTACGTGCATGTTATAGATGATTACGTGCATGTGATAACTGATTCGTGCATGCACTATATTAGGTAAGACCACAAGTGCAAAATCGGCAAAGATGTTTTAATCTGCACTAGCTAGTGGTATTGTACAGGAACAACTACTTATTCACCATGGACTTGTCCGTGATGTATGTGTAAACATACTTGGCTCTTCCCTCTTATTTTTCAATAATGCACACGTTTGTTTCTCTTCAAATTTATGAACGTATGAACATTTTTATTTTGAAATTGCATCAACAGATTCTAAATAAATGAACATATTTACAATTATGAACATTTCTTCAAAATTCATGAATTTTACAAATTACATGAATATATTTTCAGAAATACAACAGTAAAATTGTGTACATTAACATTTTGCAAAAATAACGGAATTATTTTTACATGTGATTGTTTTCAAGATTATCCTTTTTATTTACATGGACCTTCTTTTGAAATGCACAAATTATTTTCTAGTTACATGAATTTTTCTTAAACACCCGAGCACCATTTTGAAGTAGATGAACATACTTAAAAATATGTGCATCCCTTTTGAAAATATTTTAACATTTAAAAACATAGATACTAACCTATGTCCAAAATGCATCTTTGTAATTTCCTTTAAAACGAAAGAGAAATAGAAAAAAAGAACTTTTTTTTGAAAAAACAAGTAATAGTCAAGGTATAGATGCTCATGGAGGTAGGCAATATCTGAGCCATATGAGATGCGACTATAGGTGAGCATGATTTACAAGTCGTAGTAGTAGGCAAGGTATAGACGCTCATGGAGGTAGTACGTATGTTTGATGGATATATTATATATGTTCTTTGTGAACTAATGAGTTTGTTACTATGATTCAAGAGCATTAGAGTACAATTGTACATGCTTGCAATGTATTGCAGTGTTTCGTTGCTTCAAACGCTGTGATATACGAACGAGCTAGCACGCCATGTAAGTATAGTCTATAAGTGTCAAGGCCTAATCATCTTGTTTTTGTAAAGGATTATGCACACCACAATGTATGCTCTTTAAGAATGAATGAACAAGGGAAAATGTATAATCCACAAATTAGCAGCAATACGGTATGACATGAAGCAGGGATCAATTCATAGTGTTTTGGATCCGTGCAAAAATATTGTTTCATTCAAATACGCTTACTGTCAATTGATGGGCCAATGTCAGCAGGTATCTATGTTGGGCCAATTTTCCTAAACACTATGCTGACGTTGGATTCACGATGCTGACGTTGGATCCCTATCCATACGCGCGTGGAGATGAAAACGTACACAGAAAAATTAATTCTTTACAGTTCTATCTGCATTTAATTCGTTCCAATTCAGTTCCTCGCCACTATATATGTCAGTCCATTCTAGTTGCATCGCAGCCATTCCTACATTTCCTTCCATTCAGTTCATTCTAGGTCGCTTCCCCAGGCTTGCGATGGAGCCCAAAGCCATGGCGCCAAGGAGGAGGAGGAGCTCGTTGAGCAACTCTGCAGCGACCTCAGATGCGCCTGCGCCCGACCGAGAAGCCGCCGTTGTTGCCAACAGCCACCCTGAACGAGCTCTTGCTCCAGCTGTCGTCAACCTTTCTACCACGAGGTTCCTCGTAACCCTCCGCCAAGCCGTCGTGGATGCATCGTCCGTCTTCAGCGAGTTCACCAGCACCAGACTTCTCAGCTTCTCCCGCGCGGTCCCCCGGGGATGTGGCCCCTCTGGCTCGGGCAGGTACGAGCGTCGCTCCATTGAAGACAAGATCTTCCCCGATCTCAACCTGCCAGGCGAATATGACCCGGAGGAGAGAGGGCAAGGTGGTGGTGCAGGCGAGCTCGCTGGAGCGTCGCTCCATCCAGGATCTCGTTGATGACACAAGATCTTCCCCGACCTCAACCTGCCACTAGAAGATGACCAGGAGGAGAGAGTGGGCATGGTGGTGGTGTAGGAAGGAGGCGCAAGCGCAACGTCTCCTCCTACAATCTCGACCATGAGCCAGTCAACGTCCTGGCTGGGTTTTGGTTATCGCTCGAAATTTCAAGATTTACCATGGTTACCACATATTTTAGTCCCCCTCGGTAAATGGTCATTTCGAGCAAAAAATTCGAATTTTTTGAATTTGTTGAATTCAAACGCTCGATTTTATGCATGATATGATCATACCATATATTGAATGGTTGACATTGTTTCTGTGCGCCTGCCTGATTTTATGCATGATATGATCATACCATATATTTAAATTGTATGAATCTGCATATTATTAACATGAGAATTAATAATGTGTTCAATATTATGTCTTATGTGTTAGTTTTACAATCTATTATATATACAGCTGTGGGAGAGTTACGAAACATGGCAAGCTAAGATATGTTTCTCTCCTCTAATATGTGGCTATCTGTAGTGGCATCATAACTAAAAGATATGTTCATGCTTTTTTAAGTGTCCAAGCATTCTAAGAAATATGAACGCTTGTTAGTTGGCTAGGCACTGGTAATTCTTGCTATTATTATTAGGATATGGGTAGTTGACATGTAATGCTACTTCTTGCGTACTCTGGCTATCTGCGTTGGTTGAGGAAAAAATCAAGGATGTATTAAAGCATAGGCGTTAGCTTCTATCAGGAAGCAAGTAAAAGGAGTCAATTAGGTGGCTTACAGTAGAACAAATTGTTGTTGAGTGATGATCTTCTTCGGCCAATAGAGCTATGCTATCGTGAGTGACTAAGGCTGTTGCTATTTGGAGCAGTACATGATGTATTGGTTGATGTACTAAAATTTCTTTTTCACCATGATAAATTTTGTTGTGGTAAAAATAACCTAAAAAAGATGTGTGAATATTTATATCTGATTCCACCCTAGCTAGTGGGTGCTCTACCTAGTTGCATACACAAATTATGAATTCTATTATCAAAATTAAATATTGAATTTATTTGCTTGTTTGCTAGAATAATTCTTATACGGATGTCCACTGGAAGTTAGCTATAGCTCTTGTCATCTAAAAAAAGCTATAGCTCTTGTAGTAGTTAGTAGTTACACTCAGTGCAAAACTGCAAATTATTTGGCATTTGTACTCCGTATAAACTGGTACATGAGAACAGTGATAGTCATAAAGGCGAGATGTTCGATTTCAGGTAACTATATATGTGCTATCTTTGTGCAATATTCATTAGCGCGGTTTAATCGACATAGTCGGGTAGTTTGAATATAAAGAAACAATCATCAACAAGCCGATACAAACACATACCACCCCAACACACGCACATACCCAAGGCTTAATACATAGGTGCTGAGTGTAGCTACACCACCCCTATCACTCCAATGTATGTAATACACACTCTTTGCTCTTCAACTTGTCAATCTGTACTTCTGGACACACTGTACTAAATTTGAGCTTCATATCATAGTCACTTCGTGCAAGAAACAAGAGAAGCCATCTACTATGAAACTAAGCCAAAACACTGCACCTAGAAAATGGGATTCCCACTTCAGACATATGTTAAGTATTTGTACTACATTATTGAAATGCTTTATGTTGGCTTACTAAATGACTTGCAATATTAATATTTATCAATTGATAAATCTAATATAAGCCTAAGGACAACATTGATAATCTATCCGGTAGAGACTTGCTTGAACGTACACGCACTACAAAGAAAGATCCTACATTTAGTCTGACTGCACCAAAACCAATCATAAGTACTTTCTAATTTGTGGAGGCTTCTCTTTGGACCTGGCATGTTTAGATAGAATAAATGAAAACTATAATATTCCTATTACAGGCGATTTGTTTCCTATGCATGAAGAAAAGTTCTCCTATATGCTCCTGATCCTATTTCATTTTCAGCTACAAGGGCTCAGCCAGGATGACATCAGGAAGAGATCCGAGGAGCTGGTTTCGAAGGTGAAAAACCGATCCAGGCCGTTGGCGGAATGCAATCTGGGTTAGTTGAATTTGTTTCCGTCCAAGGTTGCCAAGGACCATGGATCTGCTAGGGAGACATCTACTATAATGTTGGCAGCACTTTATGTAACCAACCTGCAAGCCTGTGCAATGATGAGGGTACTGTGGGAGAAAGGGAGTTGCCTTCTCAAATGAATATCGCAAGTGCCCAGCCAGAAGAAAGAAGGCCCGAAATTGGTACATCAACAATTGCAGGTAGCAAAGTGGTGTTCTAGATGTGCCTATAACAACTGTTTTCAAAGAAGAGTTGGATGCTAATATTCCTTTTACAGGTGGTTAGTTTCCTATGCATGGAGATGGAGGCATGTCTTCACAGCCTGCAGCCGGAAATGAAGACAAGGCAAGTGAGGACGTGCAAGTAGACAATGCTTCTCTGCAGGTGACAGTGCCCGATGCCATACCGACGGTTCCGCAACCCTCGCGCGCCATGGAACGTCAGCTGGCCATTGCTAGCCCGAGGTGGGAACCAGACGAGCTGGACGGGGGACAGAATGATCTGGACGAGATGAAACCGGGCCCTTTTAGCATTGCGAGCCCACCTCCATAACTCTAGTTTCCTTCTAGTTTGTTTTTGTCCTCTTGCCTTCTCGTTGTGACATCATAACTAGAATATATGTTCATGTTTCTTTAAGTGTCCAAGCATTTTAAGAAATATGAACGCTAGTTAGTTAGCAAGGCACTGGTAATTCTCGCCCTTAATTAGTACTAGGATATGGGTAGATGACATGTACTGCTACTACTTGTCTACTCTACCTATCTATGCCGGGTGAGGAAAAAATCATTACTGTATTAAAACATAGGCTTTAGCTACAATCACGAAGCATGTAAAAAGGAGCCAATTAGCTAGCTTACACTAAACAAAGCGTTGGTGAGTGACGATTTTCTTCGGCCGATAGAGCTATGCTATCGTCAGTAACCAAGGGTTTAGTTACTTGGAGCAATACATAAGATGTATTGGTTGATGTAATAAATTTTCTAGTTCACCATGATAAATTTTGTTTTGGTAAAAATAAAATAAAAAGAGGTCTAGATATTTATATCTGAAGTCGCGCTAGATAGTGGGTGCTCTACAAAGTTGCATACACGAATTATGAATTCTTTTATCAAAATCAAATCTTGAATTTGTTTGCTTGCTGGCTAAAATAATTCTTAAACCAAAGGCGGAGATAGCTATAACTCTAGTAGTAGTTATGCTGAGTGCAAAACTGCAAATTATTCGGCATTTGGAATCTGTATAAACCAGCACTTGAGAATAGTGATAGCCATCAACGAGAGATAGATGTTCGATTTTAGGTAACTATCTGTGTGCTATATGGTGCAATATTTTTTTTGCGCAGTTTTATCGACATATTCGGGAAGTTTGTGTGTGAAGATTGATACTCTAACATACAAACAATTGCATAACTATCCTATTTATTGGCTGGCTTCCTAATTTGGTTCCTTGTCCGTATCATTCTTTGAGTTAGCCTCATTTGAAACTTTTGGGATTCGGAAGTCTAGATTTATTCTGGTTATGACAATGAGTATCTTCTCATGTAAATACTCCCTCCTTTCCGGTTTATAGGGCGCAAATCTCAAATCTCATCAACCAAGGCATTTTGTGAGTGGAGGAATGTATCTCGTACTTCACACAACTACCCCAATTAAACTCATGCATTAATTTGAATTAATTGCAGTGCATGCATGCTTGGCCACTAGATGAGTAGGAACATTACATGCATTGGTGTGTTCCTCTTTAATTCTTGCATGCAAAGATTTAATGTGCATTGGAAACTAAAAATGTGATGGAGATGAGCCCTCTAAATTGGAAAAACAAAAAAGTTGAAATAAGCCTTATAAACCAGAAAGGAGGGAGTACTCTAGTGTGCTAAAGCTAAGACGATGAGTAATTTATATGGTTGACTCATCCGGTGGGATATGTGAGAAAGTAAAGTCAAACTATTATGAAGTGCTTGCTAGAAGTAGTGGCTATTTGAATGTTTTAAGCACAAATTTAATAGAAAACATGGAGTTACTGCCTCTAGCTGCCCATTGTTCTTATGCTTTTAGTGCACTTCTTGAGTTTTTGTGGGCATCACCTCATCTTCACAGGTAGTTCGGGCCTTGGTAGCGTGGCTAGTTGAGGTGGCCGAGCAAGGGCTGGCCACCTCAGCCAATCTAGCTAGCATGATGACATGCTTGTGAGGTCTAGTCAAGGCGACGACAGCCTCCGCTGATCATTGTGTCGGTGGCTGTGGTTCTTGATGACGGAGCAAGGAATATTAAGGCCAGCAGTGGCCCATATGGAGATGCATTTTGTGTAACTACATGCATAATGGCGGTTATCATGTGGAACTTGTCAAAGCTCACTTTTTATCCTAAGGGTTTTTAGTTTAGTCCTAGAACAACGGCCATCGCACGAGGATGTTCGTGACACCAGTAGCCTCATCCAATACTAATGAGAAAAAACATTTCCTATGAAAAACACATTATTTAAAAAAGTGTGAACACATCAATATTACAACGACATTTTATTAACACATACATTTTTATGTTCAAATTGCGTGAAAAATTCATAAATACATGGACCAATATTTAATCATGAACATTTCCTTAAAAACACAGATACTCACGTATCTCCAAAATGCATCCTTGTAATTTCCATAAAACAAAAGAGAAATAGAGAAACAAAAGCAAAAAAATAAAATAGAAAAGGAAGAATCGAAAAATTACTGAAGCGACGTTGGTCTAAACAGTTTGAACATCTATTACTATACTAATCCTAGACTCCCTAGAAAATCCAACGTTAATTAGAATTTATGATCCTTTAATTTGGTGGGACCGAATTATAACGGTGTAGATCAACTTGCAAACGGAAAAAAACTCATCTCAATCTCCATCTTTTTTTTCTTTCAAGGATCAATCATGCATGCATCTTCTTTTCTACAATATAAAAATTCTTTGCGTTCGTTGGTAAAAAGGGCCACCAAGCCTGATGTCTTCACGTCATCTCCAGAACAGATCACCATTCCCTCAACAAAAAACCAGATCCCCGTCCCTGTATAAAGATAAAATCTCCCTAGCACTCAAAAAAAAAGATAAAATCTCCGTTGATCGCTGATGGTCCAGGCTTCCTGTCCTCACGCCGCCACCATGACTTTCGTGGTGGGTTCTTGTCCTCATGCTCGACCCATCGATCTATTCGTTTGTGGAACTAGATCAAATCTATTTTCTGCCAAATCTTTCGTTGGTGTGTACATCACCTAGGCTACAGGCTAGATCGATCTATTTCATTGTTTGCAGATTTGGGTGATAACTCTTTCCTCGGTGCATCTACCGTGGTTGTCTTTTCCATGCATACAACACCCAGGCCATGGCCGCCACTGCCATTGCTATTGAAGGTACCCGTGCGGTCATGACTTAACCTTATTGGTG
This sequence comes from Triticum dicoccoides, assembly GCF_002162155.2. NCBI lineage: Eukaryota > Viridiplantae > Streptophyta > Magnoliopsida > Poales > Poaceae > Triticum > Triticum dicoccoides. The sequence goes on from NC_041385.1 coordinate 840,289,038, forward strand.
ACATAATGCCCAATACCCTCCATGTTGCCGCTACGCCATGACACCGTTTTGCTATCACCTGGATAACATCACCTTAGCAATTTCTTTATCTCTGCCGTGCAGCAACATCAGACTTCAATTGTGCCTACTAGCAAGCCATCCAGTCATGATCGATTTCTTGGCAGCAGATTTTGTGCTTTCTATATAAATCTAGGTGTTCATTGTGATCAGGGTTTATTTTCCCATTATGTCCATTTAAACTGTTCTTCTGCAGCTTCAATCATGAATTCGGAATCGCTCGCCCTGCCTGATCAACCATGTCGTTTGGATTCCTAATGGCAAACTCAATTAATTTTGTTGCCCCGTGCTTATTATTTAAGGGGTGAGTTAATTACAATACGTTTTGGGTGCTTCTTCAGCACGCCTGTTGATAGCAACATTTGAGGTAAAACTCCTGGCATGCCAGCTGGTGGTGTTTTTCTTTAATATTTCTACAATACAGTTAATTTTTCAACCCTTTTACATGTGCACTGCGACCTGATAATGCCCATTTATGTGCCAGTTCTTATCTGTTCTAGCATGCATCTTGCATACCTAATGCTTCGATGGTATGTGCATATAACTTTCTCTTCTCTCGGATTGATGAGACTTTACACTCAGCGGAACCATTAGTATCATTCTTATGAAACTAGCAATTGTATAAAAAATTTCCATAACAATTTTCGTTTGTGTGTTTCTAGCAAGGTTGCCGTCTTCACTTCATCTCTTCTCAACAGATCACTGTGCCTAAAAAAACCTTTTTACATGTGCAGTGCGACCTGATAATGTCCATTTATATGCCAGTTCTTATCTGTTCTAGCATGCATCTTGCATCCCTAATGCTTCGATGGTATGTGCATATAACTTTCTCTTCTCTCGGATTGATGAGACTTTACACTCATGAAACTAGCAACTGTATAAATTTTTCCATAACAATTTTCGTTTGTGTGTTTCTAGCAAGGTTACTCTCTTCACGTCATCTCTTCTCAACAGATCACTGTCCCTAAAAAATCTCAATATATAACCGAACGTCTAAAGAGAAGGCACAACAAGGCTACCGAATTTGCAATCCTCATGACGCCGCGATACCTATCTTTGGGTGCCATCAGTAGTGGCTTCTTCTCTGCAAGATCGAGCAATTGACCTGCTCTTCTCCTGTTTCGCCATAGTATTATCACAGACGTGTGTTTGGCCTTTGTACCGGGCAGATCCACCCGTGCCCTCTCCATTGTTGATCTACCAGTCCTACAGAGCAGGTCGAGTAAGCAGTCCAACGCCGTTGGCCAGCCCATTCCAGTAGTGATGAACATGTATCAACGGATTTGTCCTGCGTCCATGCCGTTGGGGTATCTGCAGCTTCTAAGTGCTAATTTGTGTCTGGGCTTATGATCTTCTCTTACACATTACCAACAGTTGCATCCTGATTAAATTTATATTGCTTTACTAATATAAAGCATGCAGGATGATGCTCAGTTCAACAACGGCAGTCGGTTGTCTATATTTCAGAACTTATTCCATGCACCGAGCCTCTGTAACAACATATTGATAACCTGCCTGTTCCTGCATGTGGTTGTGTGAGGCCCCGAAGTGTTAGGTCGATGGTGCAGCGGGTGGCGACGGTGTGCCTGCTGGACGCAGTGGGCAGATAGGAAGAGTATGTCCTGTATCGATTATAGTTTTCTCTATTCAGTTGGTTATGAATGAAACTGGGGATCACGTATTATATGCATGCATGATGGCTATGTACGTTTTCCTCTCCAGATGGTGTGCCGGACTGCTATTTGGTTGAAGACATTGGCCCTTTCATTTCTTAGTTTCTTTCCAATATAATAATTGATATGGTTGATTTCTTTACTAAAGGATTTGTTAGCAGTACAGTATGGCTTGCGTTCCAAGTTTGTAATTTTATTTTAGATAAATATTCTGTAGCTGGCCAATTGATATCTTCACACACATGCATGCTATAAGTTGCACATGTTCTCTTCCAATGAAGAGATGAGAAAAATGGAAGCAAGAATCAAGATCTGCATACAGTAGCAGATCGTGGCAGCTCTTTCTGACCAATCAGAGGGGTATATTGTTCTGCTATGTCATTAAAAGTGTATGGGAATTTTCAAGTAATGTATGTTATAGAATTATTTTTCAAAGAAGTTTGCGACATAGGAGATTCAGTTTGTAAATATAAAAAGGGAGAGGAGTATTCACATGTTTCTTCTTTCGGAAATTCATAGTGAACTTTTTTCATCTATACTATGTTGCTTTCTATAATAGCGTCAGTATAGACGAACCAATCACATGGAATATAAAAACACAAATCAGTGATGTATTGCACTCAGTTGTGTATTCCTTCTGCATGTTCATCAAAATATTCAAATTATGTTACATGGAGTTTAGTTCAAAACTTGACAATAGCAACAACAAGGTTACCTAACCTGGTACAACCACAAAATATTTTTATGCTTGCTCTAGGTTTTGTTGCTGGCAATTGATCATTGGACATCACTCAGTTTTACCAAGGTTAATAATTCTTCACCCTGATATTTGCAAATAAGAATATATACAACTTTAGGCTCTATAAATTACAGTGTGCTTTCTAATATATTTTGAAGCGTAATTTTTGAAACTCTATTTACATTTTTTCTTTTATACCCAGGTTGTGTAAAAATAGCTAACTTCTGTTGAATATTGCATGCAAAAAAGTGTTACTCCCTCCAATCCAAAATAAGTGTCGCGATTTTGAAGTGGGGTTAGTTCAATACTACGACACTTATATTGAATAGGAGATACTAATAGAAGTTCAACTTCAATACATCTACCTAAAATTGGCTAGCCCGTGCAGATGCACGGGTTTACGACTAGTTTCATTTAATTACGATGTACAGAATTCTTAAAATAAAAGGGCTTTGGCCCATCCATGGGGGGATCAATCTGGGCCGCGAGACATGAACGAAATGACTGAAATCATGATGCTGACGTTGACGCTGACGTTGGATCCCTATCTCTTCCCGCGCGGAGATGAAATCATACGCAGAAACATTACTTCCTTCCATTTCTGCCGAGTTTACTTCTTACAGTTTACCATTCTCCCTGAACCCTAGCCCCTCTTACCACCTACCCACGCTGCTATATATATCCAGCCATTCCTTCCAATCCAGTCACAAGCTCACAGCCATTCCCTCCTTTACTTCCATACAGTACAGAGTACATTCTAGCTCGCGCCCCAGGCTGTGTGACGGATCCAAAAGTCCTGGCCGCCAACATCATGTATTCAAAAACTTTTTAAACATATATTTGAAACACTGTTCAAAACATATTTGAATAAACGTTCATCGTGTATTTGGAAAAGTGTTAAACACATATTGAAAATTTTCATTGTGTAATTTAAAAAATTTAACCATGTATTTCCAAAATACTTAATGTATAATTAAAAAATATTCACATTATGTAAAGAATTTTCATCTGTATTTACTTCTTTCCTAGTTTACCTACCCACGCTGCTATATATATCTGGCCTTTCCGTCCTATCCAGTCACAGGCTCACAGCCATTCCCTCCGTTCCTTCCTTATATTGCAGACTACAGAATACATTCCAGCTTGTGCCCCAGGCTGTGCGATGGATCCAAAAGCCCTGGCTGCCTAGGAGAAGGAGGAGTTCGTCGAGCAACTCTACAGCAACCTCACCTACGGCGGCGCCCGCCCACATCCTCCCCCTACCGACGGTGCAGCCGCTGTCGTCGCCAACAATCCCCCTGGTCCTGTTGGTGGCCACATGTCGCCCATGGCCTTCCTGTCCAACCTATGACAAGCGGTCGTGGACGCATCGTCCTTCATCGGCGAGTTCGCCTGAGCCAGACTTCTCGTTTTCGCACGGGGCTGGGGCCCTGCTGGTCCGGGCAGGTACACAAGCGGCGCTCCGTCCAGTAGTGTTGGATAATCCAAACATGCCTACGTGCTACTACTACTAAGTTGTGTTTGAGTGTGGCAGTACTAGTTTTATGTGAGTAGGCTTAGCTTAATTGTGATCAGCGTAACCGATAATTAGGAAAGTGTGCATCGGTGTATGGCTTGCATGCCTTGAGTACTGTGTTCTGTTAGGTTATGGTGGAGTCGGCTACGCGCCATGGTTAGGACGATGCATGTATATATGGAGCGTTGAGTGAGTTTTGTAACGTGGAGAAAAGAGAAAATAGGGGTGCGACACACGCCCTTGGCTATCAATTTTTCGTGTGTATCTTTATCATGATTTGATGTGATTGATCCTGTGGCGAATTTCCAACAAGGAGCTTGTCGATGACAAGATCTACCTCGACCACAACCTGCCAGCCCAAGATGACCTGGAGGAGAAGGAGAGGGGGCGCAAGCGCAACGTTTCCTCCTCTAATCTCAACAGCGCCATCCCCGGGCCAAGTAAGAGGAAGAGAAGCCTCTCGCCACCCAACATCACCGACCTGGCTGGTTCAAAGGTGGCTGCTGCCGAGGCTGAGGATGCTGGTCTCAAACAAATTAGTAAGACTGATTCTTTTAACGATGAGATTAAGAAATACCTCTCGATCTTATGCTCTCCGTTTCTGAACAGACGTTTCAACCGTGGTATTATAGGAGCATACCACATCACCGTCGCAGGAACCCTCTTCCTGGGAGGCTCGCCGTCAACATCACCAGGGTCATCTCGTCTGATCTTATACCGCAATGCACCGCATACCGGGCATGCGTTCAGATCCTTGTAGGCACCACGGTAGAGGATGCAGTCATTAGGGCATGCATGTATCTTCTCCACCTCCAATCCTAGAGGGCATACGACCTTCTTTGCTGCGTATGTACTGTCGGGCAATTCGTTATCCTTTGGAAGCTTCTTATTCATTATTTTCAGTAGCTTCTCAAATCCTTTATCAGGCACAGCATTCTCTGCCTTCCACTGCAGCAATTCGAGTACGGCACCGAGCTTTGTGTTGCCATCTTCGCAATTGGGGTACAACCCTTTTTTGTGATCCTCTAACATGCGATCGAACTTCAGTTTCTCCTTTTGACTTTCGCATTGTGTCCTTGCATCGACAATGACCCGGCGGAGATCATCATCATGGGGCACATCGTCTGGTTCCTCTTGATCTTCAGCAGCTTCGCCCGTTGCAGCACCATCGTGCATATCGTCTGGTGCATCTTGATGTTCAGTAGCATCACCGTATTCAGGGGGCACATAGTTGTCATCGTACTCTTCTTCCTCGCCGTCTTCCATCATAACCCCTATTTCTCCGTGCCTCGTCCAAACATTATAGTGTGGCATGAAACCCTTGTAAAGCAGGTGGGTGTGAAGGATTTTCCGGTCAGAGTAAGACTTCGTATTCCCACATATAGGGCATGGACAACACATAAAACTATTCTGCTTGTTTGCCTCAGCCACTTCGAGAAAAGCATGCACGCCCTTAATGTACTCGGAGGTGTGTCTGTCACCGTACATCCATTGTCGGTTCATCTGCGTGCATTATATATAATTAAGTGTGTCAAAAATCATTACAGAACATCATGAATAGATAATTAAGTGACCAAATTAATAGAAGTTCATCATCACATAAAAACCAAAGTACATACATAGTTCTCATCTAACAACATAAAGCTCTGCAGAGCATCTAAATTAATTAAACCATACATTGAAACTATGTAAAACATTTCAATGTGAAAACAAATACGATCATAATCGCAACCAAGGTAACAACTGATCCAACGGCATAATGATACCAAGCCTCGGTATGAATGGCATATTTTCTAATCTTTCTCATCTTCAAGCGCATTGCATCCATCTTGATCTTGTGATCATCGACGACATCCGCAACATGAAACTCCAATATCATCTTCTCCTCCTCAAGTTTTTTTATTTTTTCCTTCAAGAAATTGTTTTCTTCTTCAACTAAATTTAACCTCTCGACAATAGGGTCGGTTGGAATTTCCGGTTCAACAACCTCCTAGATAAATAAAATCTATGTCACCTTGGTCGGCATAATTTTCATAAACAATAAATGAACCAATAGTTATGAAAAGATAATATATATACCACATCCGAATCATAGACAGGACGAGGGCCGACGGGGGCGGATACCAAAACCATCGCACTATATAAGATGCAACAATAAAAGTAAGAAAATAATACAAGTAAGAATATTTTTCCTTTCAGAAAGAAGATAAGAACAAGAGGCTCACCACGGTGGTGCTGGCGATGAGATCGGCGCGGGTGATCGACGGCGGTGAAGACGGGGACGGGGCGTGACGGTCCGCTAAACCTAGACAAATATTGAGGAAAATGGAGGTTGGAGGTCGAGCTTGGAGAGGAGAAAGCTTAAGTAGTGTAGCTCGGGCATTTCATCGAACACCTCATGTGCATAAGAGGTGAGCTAGAGCACCACAATGCCCCCCCTCTCCGGCAAGAGAAAAACAGAGCAATGGATCGGAGTGCTCTCCTCGCGAGCGAGGGGTATATATAGGCAACACTATTGGTCCCGGTTCGTGGCATGAGCCGGGACTAAAGGGAAGCCTTTGGTCCCGGTTCATGCCACGAACCGGGACCAATAGTGGTGGGCCAGGAGTCAGGACCATTGGTCCTGGTTCGTCCCACCAACCGGGACCAAAAGGTCCGGACGAACCGGGACCAATGGCCCACGTGGCCCGGCCGGCCCCCTGGGCTCACGAACCGGGGCAAATAGCTCCATTGGTCCCGGTTCTGGATTGAACCAGGACTAATGGGCTAAACTGCCCTGGACGATAGCCCCTTTTTCTACTAGTGATTTCCCTTCTCAACAGATCCTTTTATATTTCAGCTGCAAGGTGGATCTGCTTTCAAGACACAAGACCAACCAGCAACAGGGAATGATGAGGCCGCGGCCGATGGTGTTGCTCGGACACAAGGTACACGTGCTTCTTTAATCAAGTCGATAAAGGCTCTCCTACTGTTCCTGTTCCTTTCTCCATTTTCTCAGCTCTAGCAGGAGAGGCTGGAGGTAGACTAAAGGGGCTCAGCAACGCTCCCGTCATGAAGGGATGTGGGGTTTCTAATAAACGACATGGAGGTGTTCGAATAAACGACAACAAGGTTAAGGGGGTGATTGATAGAGTTTACCTTGGTGTCTAGTTTTTCATCATGTTTATTTAGCAGTGTCATGCATGTTGTCACGTCCAACCTACCTGGCTGTGGGCATGTACTCACGTAGAGAAGAGATCATGTGTGTGTATGCAAGTCAGTAGTGTGTCCTGTTGAGTTTGTTTGTAGTTTGCATGGATAGGCCAGCTGCATGCGTCTAGTTCCGTGGAGTCCAAGCGGCCGAGTTGTGTAGCAGAAATGGTGGAGAAAGAAGCGGGCAAAATCAGTTGTGGCATGCGCCGGCTGCGTGAACTACTAGTTGATCTGCAGAAACTTGGAAGTGACTCAAACAAAACGTGGGTTAGTTGAGTAGTAACCGGGTCAGACAGTTGTGGCCTGTGCGTGTGTGTGCATGGAGTTAGTGGGTGAGTGGCTGCGTTTTAGCCGTGTGCTTCCGGCTATTAAAGCCATCATGTAATTGCATTGCAAGTGTTAGAATACAAGAGAAAAGGGCACAAGTTGTGTGCGGTGCCAAGCCTCTGTGTGTGTTCTTCTACCTTTGTGTGTGAGAGTCTTCTTCTTCCTCGGGCTGTTCCAACAAGGGACTCAAAGGCCTCATCTCGAACGTCAAAGCCCAAGCCAGCACGCCGTTCCCGGAAAACTTTCTAGGAAAATTGCATTGGTTTCGGTCGCAGGTTGCCATGGAAAGCAGATCTACTGTGGAGACATCAGCGAAAGATGCCACCGCTTTATCTGGCGAACCTGCAAGCAGATACAATGATGAGCGTACTGTGGGAACAACGGAGTTCCAACTTTATATGAATGTTATAAGTGCCCAGCCAGAAGAAAGAAGGCCTTAAATTGGTACATCAGCAATCGCAGGTACGAATTCATGTGCAAAGTGGTGTTCTAGAGGTGCCTATCATCGCAAGTGTTTTTAGCGTAATCTCGGTTTGTGGGATTTCCATGTAGGCATATATACATGCTTATATTGTTTATGTCTACTACGTAAAGAAATGGACACGAGACAAGGCAGAAGATGCCGAACACTTGAGGATTAAAGAAAAAAGAAACCAGGCTTAAAGCGTTATTGCGTCATGCTCGTACTGAAACAATGTTCATCGTGCATTTGAAAAACAAATCATCATGTATTCAATATGGTGTTAAAAAGATATTTGAAAAAGTGTTCCACGCACTTTATCTTTCTCTTTACCTTACCTAATATTAAAGGGAGGAGGCTTTCATAGTTCTCCATACGTCACCCTTCTATATCCGTTGATTTTGTGTTAAATCATATAGATCGACGGCTGAGATTTATTACCTCTCTAAACCCCGTACGTGCTAACACGGCTTGGGCCACGTTCGAATTCCTTATTGAAATGATCTGTCTAACACCTTCGTTTCCATGCAGGGACGAGAAGAAAAACTAAAACATAACCTGATGCACTCATACACGAAAAAGAAATTTGGAAACGACACTCCACGCACTTGGACCTGGCCTCGCATTGAAACAAACATTGTAACCCACTCTAAATCTAAATCAGATCATAATCCATGCATCTTCATATATAGGTATAGTAGGGAAGTCCCAACAAACTATCTGTATGTACCCTTGGAAACTCTGCTCTCGGCGACTTGCACGAGCGGCGGTAACGGCAGCCTCGAACGGGGAGCAGCTGGCACGAGAGCTCCGATGGTGACGAACATGGTTGCCTGCTATTTTGGCGACTTGCATGAGCGGCAGTGGCGACAACCACGCACGGGGAGTGTCTTGGACGAGCGGAGATGGTGAAGGCCACGCTCGCGTGCTGGTACCACCGCACTCAAATGTCCATGGTCGCGGCGTCAGCGCGTCTGCGTGTGCCAGGTCGAGTAACCGGCCAACAAACGGGGAGGAACAGAAAGGAGCAAATGAGTGCAGGTATAAGGCCGTGGACGATGTTGACGAACGACGGAACACACGGTTGCCGAGAGGAAGCTTAGGAAGTACTACCGCTATAATATATCTCCATTCCTACAATTAGGATATCAAAATCATGTTCAATTTGAATTAAAATGGAAGCGCATGCATCCTGCTTAAAGCACACCTGTATGCTTCTATGTTAATTATGTGAGAAATCTCCTCATTATGCTTACAATTTTATGACAAGGTGTATGTATCTTAACTAAATCTACAACTAAAATGTTAGTATGTCAACCTTACATGTTGTTTGCAAATATACATATGCCAACCCAGAAACAACAAGAACTACTAAATTTGTGTTTAGAGAAGTAAATATAAAAAAACAATGTCACAAAAATGATACAAAAAAATACATTTTGTCATTCAAAATGAAAAAATACATTTAATACCTCATGCATAATAAGGAGGTAAATAATAAATAGATAAATATATTACTTCGTGGATAGGGTTAGACTATTCAGCAGCATGGATGAAGAATTCTTATTCCTCAATCGAGTGAAATTCCATGACCACAACTTGAAAACATAAGAAAAAGGACACTTGAGGTAATATTACACTTGCGAGGAAGGAGGTCGTTCTCCCACCGTACAAAAGAAAGTGAGGTAAAATATTTAACATGCCTACAACAAAGTTACATTTGGTAAGTGAAAATGTGGCACGTCAATATCACAGACAAAAATTGACGTAATTTCGCAGCAAGGAGTGTGGTAATTTTACAAAATATATAGTAAAAAGTTACATTCTTCATGTGAGTAAAAGTATGTCTTGGTCAAATGGCCAGGATGTAGAATCAGTTAGGTTAACAAGATAACCAAACAAACCAAAGACAAAACCATGTCCTTAAAGGTCTTATATTTGTATAAATGTCATCACATTTGATCCCACTTTTATTATACAAATCAAATAATATGTCATCATCATAACACATTCAAATTTCTAGCCCGCGCATCGAGCGGGCCACTTCGCCAGTGTTTCTAAAGTGTAAAGATGAAATACGCCGACATGTCAGCTACACAAAAAGACAAGTTCACATATATATTATACACGTATATTTGAAGAAACATAATTCTTTTTAGAGTTCTATATAAAATTGGATGTGATTTTCAAATTTCTCAGAAAAAAAAAACAAGCTAGCCCCTTGGAGCCTGAGCTCTACAACGCATTTCTATAGGATTAACTCTTCTTGTTTACCAACAATTTGTCTATTATTAGAATTACATATGATTCATGTTGCGTAATCTGCCGGGATAGACAAGTTTGTAATCAAGTACATTACTTAATTTTTGTAATGACTTCGTATTACCAAAGTGGCATATTAACAATTCGATTTTCACTCCAAACGTTGTGTTTGTGAAGATAAAGTAAATAGCTAATAAATGGTTCGCAGCCAATGCAACTCCCGTTGTCAGGTGGAGAAGATAACGGTTGCCGCTCCTGGATTCATCTGAGGCCAGGTGGGGAAGATGAGGCCACCCCAGGCCAGACTGATTTCCTCACGGCTGAGTGTAGGTTGGAGGGAGTGGAACCGAACAGACACCACACTCGAAACCCGAGCTTTGGATTCGTGTGAGGTGAAGCAAGAGTGCAAGACAAGGGCTGATGATGGCAGCCGTTACCAGTTTTCCAATCCAGTCCACTGCCACGATCCCCAACCGACACGCGCAGCCCAGCCATTGAGAAGAAAGTACCACTCTATATATCCAGTTCACTCATTGCCACACCGTGTTGCTTCCTGAACTCCTCCTGTGTCACCCACTCATCTTCTCACTCTCCCCGTTGTACAATGGGTACCCCAGAAGAGCGTCAGGCCATACGCTTCGGGGAGCTCGTCTCCGCCCGCGAACTTCCTCCCACCGAGGAAAACGTCGGCAGTGGCGGCGCATACCTGCCGCCCTGGATTCCTCATGGCCCTCCGCCATGCCGCGCTCAACACTACCATCATCGGTCTGCTGGATCGTGCAAGGCAGGAGCCTGGGGTCCGCGCGATCGACCGGGGCGACAAGCGTCGTTCTGTCCAGGATCTTGTTGACGAAATCAACCTCAACTTGCCAGTGGGAGATGCCCCGGAAGAGGGCCAGGGCAGCACGGTGGCACATGAGACGTCCCCACAGAGCGGTGTACCGCAGGGATCAGCCCCCTTCATGCATCGATCAGCCATCAGGTATGTGCTAAACTGGTACGGTACTTAATAGTTTCGTTTGTTCAATTGTGCATCATTTCCGAGAGCTGGATTTCGTCTTAAGAATAATATATTATAGAAATTTTTCACGTGTTTTCGTAGAATATTCATCTGATATTTACAAAAATGTACTTCGCACATATGCAAAAAAATACGCATGTATTTAAAAAGTGTTTGTCACATTTCTTAATAAGTATTTGTGACTTATTTAAAAATGTACATCACACATATGCAAAATATATGCTAGTTATTTAAAAAATGTTTGTTACATTTGTTAAAAACTATCGGTGAGTTATTCAAAAATGGCCATCATGTATTCTTAAAATATTGATATCATGTTTATAGAAATGCTAGTCACTTATCTATACCAATATAAAAAGATCCAAAGGGGGCAGATCCAACTGATTTCGGTCTTCGAACTAAGTCAATTCAACGACCTAGACTGCACCAATGGCGAGCGTTAAACGTGCTTAAGGTGCAATTAATATCATATCAAATATTGCACTAATCACAGGATTAACACACAAATATAGCATACCTAACATCCGCATGCAATTAATATATTGCCTAAATATTAAGGTGCGTTACACGTGCATATTTACTAGTATGAAAAATATTTGTTGCATATTTAGAAAAATGCTAGTATCTTCTTGTGGATTCCGATCTTCACAAGGCCTGTGGTGCGGATATAACCAACCACTTGTAAAACCCTCGCACGATGTCCACGGGATACAACGAAGCAGCAGACTGCACCGCACGCCCAATTCTAGGATGTTGAATGCGAACCGAAACTGAAAACTACAATCAATTTCGCAAAATCCTCAGCACAGCCAGCACACGACCAGGCTATGGACAGATTGGAAGACATTAATCGCTTCCAACCCAATCCTGACAGCGGAGGCTAGCAGCCCTAGAAACACAAGCCCATTCATTTGCTATAAATCCGTGTCCATCCCACGGTCCCTGTGCACACCTGGTATTGGCCTGCGTCCACGTGGCCCGCAATCACTGATGCGCTGGAGCTGGACATTGTCTATGTGTGTTGCACTTTCCGCCTGATCAACTGCATGTGCATACCTTCACAGGGCCCGCCAAGATCGTTTCTGAGTACAACGCCCCCTTCGATGTAGAACATCACCTGCTACAAGCCAACAAGCCTGCATGCAAGGAAAATAATTCGTACATACATGAGCACCCTAGTGCTTGTTTTCCATGCTAAACGTACACACGGGTATTATTCAGTGATGTATGCGATACGCCCCGGTCAGCATGCGGATATTCATGTACATACGTATGAATACATCGGTGATCATATAAGCTTATGCGCATGTGATAAATGATTACGTGCATGTGATAACTGATTCGTGCATGTACTATTGTACAGGAACAACTACTTATTCACCATGGACTTGTGCGTCATGTATGTGTAAACATACTTGGCTCTTCCCTCTTATTTTTCAATAATGCACACGTTTGTTTCTCTTCAAATTTATTTGGCACAAAATTGCATCGAACAAACACATTAATAATAACGACATTTTTATGAACACTTGAACATTTTTATTTTGAAATTGCGTCAACAGATTCTAAATACATGAACATATTTACAATTATGAACATTTCTTCAAAATACATGAATTTTATAAATTACATGAATATATTTTTGGAAATACACCAGTAAAATTGTGCACATTAACATTTTGCACAAATAATGGAATTATTTTTACATGTGCATTGGTTTGAAGATTGTCCTTTTTATTTACATGGACCTTCTTTTGAAATGCACAAATTATTTTCTAGTTACATGATTTTTTCTTAAACACCCGAGTACCATTTTGAAGTAGATGAACATACTTAAAAAAGTGTGCATCCCTTTTGAAAATATTTCAACATTTAAAAACATAGATACTAACCTATCTCCGAAATGCATCTTTGTAATTTCCTTTAAAATGAAAGAGAAATAGAGAAAAACAAAAAAAATGAAAAATCAAGTAATAGGCAAGGTATAGATGCTCATGGAGGTAGGCAATATCTGAGCCATGTGAGATGCGACTATAGGTGAGCACGATTTACAAGTCGTAGTAGTAGGCAAGGTATAGACGCTCATGGAGGTAGTACGTATGTTTGATGGAAATATTATCTATGCTCTTTGTGAACTAACGAGTTTGTTACTGCGATTGAAGAGTATTAGAGTACAATTTTACATGCTTGCAATGTATTGCAGTGTTTCGTTGTTTCAAACGCTGTGATATACAGACGAGCTAGCATGCCATGTAAGTATAGTCTTTAAGTGTCAAGGCCTAATCATCTTGTTTTTGTAAAGGATTATGCGCAACACAATGTACGTTGTTTAAGAATGAATGAACAAGAGAAAATGTATAATCCACAAATTAGCAGCAATATGGTATGACAGTAAGCAGGGATCAATTCATAGTGTTTTGGATCCCTGCAAAAATATTGTTTCATTCAAATACGTTTACTGTCAATTGATGGGCCAACATCAGCAGGTATCTAAGATGGGCCAATTTTCCTGATTGAAGTTCCTAAACGGTGCGATGGATTCACGATGCTGACGTTGGATCCCTATCCATACGCGCCCGGAGATGAAAACGTGCACAGAAAAATTAATTCTTTCCAGTTCTATCTGCATTTAATTCATCCCAACACACGCACACACCCAAGACTGAATACATAGGCGCTGACTGTAGCTACACCACCCCTATCACTCCAATGTATGTAATACACACTCTTTGCTCTTCAACTTGTCAATCTGTACTTCTGGACACACTGTACTAAATTTGAGCTTCATATCATAGTCACTTCGTGCAAGAAACCAGAAAAACTATCTACTGTGAAACTAAGCCAAAACACTGCACGCACAAAATGGGATTCCCACTTCAGACATATGGTAAGTATTTGAACTACATTATTGAAATGCTTTATGTTGGATTACTAAATGACTTGCAATATTAATGTTTATCAACTGATAAATCTGATATAAGCCTAAGGACAACATTGATAATCTATCTGGTAGAGACTTGCTTGAACGTACGCGCACTACAAAGAAAGATCCTACATTTAGTCTGACTGCACCAAAACAAATCATAAGTACTTTCTAATTTGTGGAGGCTTCTCTTTAGACCTGGCATGTTTAGATAGAATAATTGGAAACTATAATGTTCCTATTACAGGTGATTTGTTTCCTATGCATGCAGAAAAGTTCTCCTATATGCTCCTGATCCTATTTCATGTTCAGCTACAAGGGCTCAGCAGGAAGAGAGTTGAAGACCTGGTTTCGAAGGTGAAAAACCGATCCAGGCCGTTGGCGGAACGCAATCTGGGTTGGTTGAATTTGTTTCCGTCCAAGGTTGCCAATGACCATGGATCTGCTATGGAGACGTCTGCTAATGTTGGCAGCGCTTTATGTAACCAACCTGCAAGCCTATGCAATGATGAGGGTACTGTGGGAGAAAGGGAGTTGCCTTCTCAAATGAATATCGCATGTGCCTAGCCAGAAGAAAGAAGGCCCGAAATTGGTACATCAACAATCACTGGCAGCCAACTGGTGTTCTACATGTGGCTATGACAAGTGTTTACATAGAAGAGTTCAATGCTATTATTCCTTTTGGGCGTGTTCGGTAGCTCTCCACGGCCCCAAAAACTCCTCAACTCCTCAGCCCAAAAACCACAGCCAGCTTCTCCTAAAAAATCCTGGAGTTGGCTGATCGTTCGCCTCGACGGCTTCTGCTTCCAGTCATTAGAGAAGGTTGAAAGCCCATTTATAGCCCGATAGTCCATTAGGATAGGAGCCCATTTAGCGCCTGACACATATTTTCCCCTTTCTTCTCCTGTTCGGGGAGATGGTTCTCAAAAAAATTCTCCTGTTCGGGGAGATGCTAGGCAATCGATGAGATCATTCTCGAGAAGGTGTTAGGGGATGAGGGTTATGGGAAACGGAGGGTCCTGGTCGCCATAGCTTGCTCTAGGAAAAGGAGGATCTGGTCACCGTAGCTCGTCCTGATATCCGGGTTGCACCCAAGGATGTGTAGGGCGGCATGAACGGGGGCGCGGAGGAGGAGCCGTGGTGCGGCAGAGGGCGGGGACGGCGGGGACCATCTCGTCGCGTGGTTCGGCGGTGCGCGAAGCGGGATCCACGCGGTGGCGCTGGCAAAAGGAATGGGGATCGTGGCGTGAGGAACATGAATGTCTATCGCTCATTGGTGGGACGAGTGGGTTGCGCTAGAACCGCTATACTTGGCGGTGGCAGGAGTGCGTAATTTCAAGGAACTCTCGCTTCTCAGTTTCACAGGAGCTCCGTTTTCCTCGATCCTCAACTCCACATAATTTGCACTAGGAAAAACACCAGCTTCTCTCATAAAACTCCAGGATTTAAATCGTTAGTCTCAACTCCAGACGTGGAGTCGGAGGAATTGGAAGCCGGAGGGCCACCTAACAGGCCCTTTGCAGGTGGTTTGTTTCCTATGCATGGAGATAGAGGCATGTCTTCACAGCCTGCAGCCGGTAACGAAGACAAGGCAAGTGAGGACGTGCAAGAAGATAATGCTTCTCTGCAGGTGACGGTGCCCGATGCCATTGTTGGGTTTCGTAGTAATTTCAAAAAATTTCCTACGCGCACACAGGATCATGTGATGCATAGCAACGAGAGGAGAGTGTTGTCTACGTACCCAACACAGACCGACTGCGGAAGCGATGACACGACGTAGAGGAAGTAGTCGTACGTCTTCACGATCCAACCGATCAAGCACCGAAACTACGGCACCTCCGAGTTCGAGCACACGTTCAGCTCGATGACGATCCCCGGACTCCGATCCAGCAAAGTATCGGGGAAGAGTTTCGTCAGCACGACGGCGTGGTGACGATCTTGATGAACTACAGTAGCAGGGCTTCGCCTAAACTCCGCTACAGTATTATCGAGGAATATGGTGGCAGGGGGCACCGCACACGGCTAAGGAATCGATCACGTGGATCAACTTGTGTCAACTTGTGTGTTTAGAGGTGCCCCTGCCTCCGTATATAAAGGAGCCAAGGGGGGAGGGGGCGCCGGCCAAGAGGGAGAGGCGCAGGAGGAGTCCTACTCCTACCGGGAGTAGGACTCCCCCCCCAATCCTATTCCAACTAGGATTCCCAAGGGGGAAAGAGGGAGAGGGGTGGCCGGCCACCTCTCCTAGTCCTAATAGGACTAGGGGAAGGGGGGAGGCGCGCAGCCCCCTTGGGCTGCCCCTTTCTCCTTTCCACTAAGGCCCATGATGGCCCATATGGCTCCCGGGGGGTTCCGGTAACCTCCCGGTAACCCGGTAAAATCCCGATTTCACCCGGAACACTTCCGATGTCCAAACATAGACTTCCAATATATCAATCTTTATGTCTCGACCATTTCGAGACTCCTCGTCATGTCCGTGATCACATCCGGGACTCCGAACAACCTTCGGTACATCAAAATGCATCAACTCATAATATAACTGTCATCGTAACCTTAAGCGTGCGGACCCTACGGGTTCGAGAACAATGTAGACATGACCGAGACACGTCTCTGGTCAATAACCAATAGCGGGACCTGGATGCCCATATTGGCTCCTACATATTCTACGAAGATCTTTATCGGTCAGACCGCATAACAACATACGTTGTTCCCTTTGTCATCGGTATGTTACTTGCCCGAGATTCGATCGTCGGTATCCAATACCTAGTTCAATCTCGTTACCGGCAAGTCTCTTTACTCGTTCCGTAATACATCATCTCACAACTAACATATTAGTTGTAATGCTTGCAAGGCTTATGTGATTTGTATTACCGAGAGGGCCCAGAGATACCTCTCCGACAATCGGAGTGACAAATCCTAATCTCGAAATACGCCAACCCAACATCGACCATTGGAGACACCTGTAGTACTCCTTTATAATCACCCAGTTACGTTGTGACGTTTGGTAGTACCCAAAGTGTTCCTCCGGTAAACGGGAGTTGCATAATCTCATAGTCATAGGAACATGTATAAGTCATGAAGAAAGCAATAGCAACATACTAAACGATCGAGTGCTAAGCTAATGGAATGGGTCATGTCAATCAGATCATTCTACTAATGATGTGACCTCGTTAATCAAATAACAACTCATTGTTCATGGTTAGGAAACATAACCATCTTTGATTAACGAGCTAGTCAAGTAGAGGCATACTAGTGACACTTTGTTTGTCTATGTATTCACACATGTATTATGTTTCCGGTAAATACAATTCTAGCATGAATAATAAACATTTATCATGATTATAAGGAAATAAATAATAACTTTATTATTGCCTCTAGGGCATATTTCCTTCAGTCTCCCACTTGCACTAGAGTCAATAATCTAGATTACACTGTAATGAATCTAACACCCATGGAGCTTTGGTGCTGATCATGTTTTTCTCGTGGAAGAGGCTTAGTCAATGGGTCTGCAACATTCAGATCCGTATGTATCTTGCAAATCTCTATGTCTCCCACCTGGACTAGATCCCGGATGGAGTTGAAGCGTCTCTTGATGTGTTTGGTCCTTTTGTGAAATCTGGATTCCTTTGCCAAGGCAATTGCACCAGTATTGTCACAAAAGATTTTCATTGGACCCGATGCACTAGGTATGACACCTAGATCGGATATGAACTCCTTCATCCAGACTCCTTCATTTGCTGCTTCCGAAGCAGCTATGTATTCCGCTTCACATGTAGATCCCGCTACGACGCTTTGTTTAGAACTGCACCAACTGACAGCTCCACCGTTTAATGTAAACACGTATCCGGTTTGCGATTTAGAATCGTCCGGATCAGTGTCAAAGCTTGCATCAACGTAACCTTTTACGATGAGCTCTTTGTCACTTCCACATACGAGAAACATATCCTTAGTCCTTTTCAGGTATTTCAGGATGTTCTTGACCGCTGTCCAGTGATCCATTCCTGGATTACTTTGGTACCTCCCTGCTAAACTTATAGCAAGGCACACATCAGGTCTGGTACACAGCATTGCATACATGATAGAGCCTATGGCTGATGCATAGGGAACATCTTTCATATTCTCTCTATCTTCTGCAGTGGTCGGGCATTGAGTCTTACTCAATTTCACACCTTGTAACACAGGCAAGAACCCTTTCTTCGCTTGATCCATTTTGAACTTCTTCAAAATTTTGTCAAGGTATGTGCTTTGTGAAAGTCCAATTAAGCGTCTTGATCTATCTCTATAGATCTTAATGCCTAATATGTAAGCAGCTTCACCGAGGTCTTTCATTGAAAAACTTTTATTCAAGTATCCCTTTATGCTATCCAGAAATTCTATATTATTTCCAATCAGTAATATGTCATCCACATATAATATCAGAAATGCTACAGAGCTCCCACTCACTTTCTTGTAAATACAGGCTTCTCCGAAAGTCTGTATAAAACCAAATGCTTTGATCACACTATCAAAACGTTTATTCCAACTCCGAGAGGCTTGCACCAGTCCATAAATGGATCGCTGGAGCTTGCACACTTTGTTAGCTCCCTTTGGATCGACAAAACCTTCTGGTTGCATCATATACAACTCTTCTTCCAGAAATCCATTCAGGAATGCAGTTTTGACATCCATTTGCCAAATTTCATAATCATAAAATGCGGCAATTGCTAACATGATTCGGACGGACTTAAGCATCGCTACGGGTGAGAAGGTCTCATCGTAGTCAATTCCTTGAACTTGCCGAAAACCTTTTGCGACAAGTCGAGCTTTGTAGACAGTAACATTACCATCAGCGTCAGTCTTCTTCTTAAAATCCATTTATTCTCAATTGCTTGCCGATCATCGGGCAAGTCAACCAAAGTCCATACTTTGTTCTCATACATGGATCCCATCTCAGATTTCATGGCTTCAAGCCACTTTACGGAATCTGGGCTCACCATCGCTTCTTCATAATTCGTAGGTTCATCATGATCTATTAGCATGACCTCCAGAACAGGATTACCGTACCACTCTGGTGCGGATCTTACTCTGGTTGATCTACGCGGTTCAGTAGTATCTTGATCTGAAGTTTCATGATCATTATCATTGGCTTCCTCACTAACTGGTGTAGGTGTCACTGAAACAGTTTTCTGTGATGAACTACTTTCCAGTAAGGGAGCAGGTACAGTTACCTCGTCAAGTTCTACTTTCCTCCCACTCACTTCTTTCGAGAGAAACTCCTTCTCTAGAAATGATCCATTCTTAGCAACGAATGTTTTGCCTTCGGATCTGTGATAGAAGGTGTACCCAACAGTTTCCTTTGGGTATCCTATGAAGACACATTTCTCCGATTTGGGTTCGAGCTTATCAGGTTGAAGCTTTTTCACATAAGCATCGCAGCCCCAAACTTTAAGAAACGACAACTTTGGTTTCTTGCCAAACCACAGTTCATAAGGCGTCGTCTCAACGGATTTGGATGGTGCCCTATTTAACGTGAATGCGGCCGTCTCTAAAGCATATCCCCAAAATGATAGCGGTAAATCAGTAAGAGACATCATAGATCGCACCATATCTAGTAAAGTACGATTACGACGTTCGGACACACCATTACGATGTGGTGTTCCGGGTGGCGTGAGTTGCGAAACTATTCCACAGTTTTTCAAATGTACACCAAACTCGTAACTCAAATATTCTCCTCCACGATCAGATCGTAGAAACTTTATTTTCTTGTTACGATGATTTTCAACTTCACTCTGAAATTCTTTGAACTTTTCAAATGTTTCAGACTTATGTTTCATTAAGTAAATATACCCATATATGCTTAAATCATCTGTGAAGGTGAGAAAATAACGATATCCGCCACGAGCCTCAATATTCATCGGGCCACATACATCGGTATGTATGATTTCCAACAAATCTGTTGCTCTCTCCATAGTACCGGAGAACGGTGTTTTAGTCATCTTGCCCATGAGGCACGGTTCGCAAGTACCAAGTGATTCATAATCAAGTGGTTCCAAAAGTCCATCGGTATGGAGTTTCTTCATGCGCTTTATACCGATATGACCTAAACGACAGTGCCACAAATAAGTTGCACTTTCATTATCAACTCTGCATCTTTTGGCTTCAACATTATGAATATGTGTATTACTACTATCGAGATTCAATAAAAATAGACCACTCTTCAAGCGTGCATGACCATAAAAGATATTACTCATATAAATAGAACAACCATTATTCTCTGATTTAAATGAATAACCGTCTCGCATTAAACAAGATCCAGATATAATGTTCATGCTCAACGCCGGCACCAAATAACAATTACTTAGGTCTAATATTAATCCCGAAGGTAGATGTAGAGGTAGCGTGCCGACTGCGATCACATCGACTTTGGAACCGTTTCCCACGCGCATCGTCACCTCGTCCTTTGCCAGTGCCCGCTTATTCTGTAGTCCCTGTTTCGAGTTGCAAATATTAGCAACAGAACCAGTATCAAATACCCAGGTGCTACTGCGAGCTCTAGTAAGGTACACATCAATAACATGTATATCACATATACCTTTGTTCACCTTGCCATCCTTCTTATCCGCCAAATACTTGGGGCAGTTCCGCTTCCAGTGACCAGTCTGCTTGCAGTAGAAGCACTCAGTTTCAGGCTTAGGTCCAGACTTGGGTTTCTTCTCTTGAGCAGCAACTTGCTTGCCGTTCTTTTTGAAGTTCCCCTTTTTCTTCCCTTTGCCCTTTTTCTTGAAACTAGTGGTCTTGTTAACCATCAACACTTGATGCTCCTTCTTGATTTCTACCTCCGCAGCTTTCAGCATTGCGAAGAGCTCGGGAATAGTCTTGTTCATCCCTTGCATATTATAGTTCATCACGAAGCTCTTGTAGCTTGGTGGCAGTGATTGGAGAATTCTGTCAATGACGCAATCATCCGGAAGATTAACTCCCAATTGAATCAAGTGATTATTATACCCAGACATTTTGAGTATATGCTCACTGACAGAACTGTTCTCTTCCATCTTGCAGCTATAGAACTTATTGGAGACTTCATATCTCTCAATCCGGGCATTTGCTTGAAATATTAACTTCAACTCCTGGAACATCTCATATGCTCCATGACGTTCAAAACGTCGTTGAAGTCCCGATTCTAAGCCGTAAAGTATGGCACACTGAACTATCGAGTAGTCATCAGCTTTGCTCTGCCAGACGTTCATAACATCTGGCGTTGCTCCAGCAGCAGGCCTGGCACCCAGCGGTGCTTCCAGGACGTAATTCTTCTGTGCAGCAATGAGGATAATCCTCAAGTTACGGACCCAGTCCGTGTAATTGCTACCATCATCTTTCAACTTTGCTTTCTCAAGGAACGCATTAAAATTCAACGGAACAACAGCACGAGCCATCTATCTACAATCAACATAAACAAGCAAGATACTATCAGGTACTAAGTTCATGATAATATTTAAGTTCAATTAATCATATTATTTAAGAACTCCCACTTAGATAGACATCTCTCTAATCCTCTAAGTGATTACGTGATCCAAATCAACTAAACCATAACCGATCATCACGTGAGATGGAGTAGTTTTCAATGGTGAACATCGTTATGTTGATCATATCTACTATATGATTCACGCTCGACCTTTCGGTCTCCGTGTTCCGAGGCCATATCTGCATATGCTAGGCTCGTCAAGTTTAACCTGAGTATTCTGCGTGTGCAAAAACTGGCTTGCACCCGTTGTAGATGGACGTAGAGCTTATCACACCCGATCATCACGTGGTGTCTGGGCACGACGAACTTTGGCAACGGTGCATACTCAGGGAGAACACTTCTTGATAATTTAATGAGAGATCATCTTATAATGCTACCGTCAATCAAAGCAAGATAAGATGCATAAAAAGATAAACATCACATGCAATCAATATAAGTGATATGATATGGCCATCATCATCTCGTGCTTGTGATCTCCATCTCCGAAGCACCGTCATGATCACCATCGTCACCGGCGCGACACCTTGATCTCCATCGTAGTATCGTTGTCGTCTCGCCAATCTTATGCTTTCACGACTATCACTACCGTTTAGTAATAAAGTTTAAGCATTACATCGCGATTGCATTGCATACAATAAAGCGACAACCATATGGCTCCTGCCAGTTGCCGATAACTTGGTTACAAAACATGATCATCTCATACAATAAAATTCAGCATCATGCCTTGAACATATCACATCACAACATGCCCTGCAAAAACAAGTTAGACGTCCTCTACTTTGTTGTTGCAATTTTTTACGTGGCTGCTACGGGCTTAAGTAAGAACCAATCTCACCTACGCATCAAAACCACAACGATAGTTTGTCAAATAGACTCCGTTTTAACCTTCGCAAGGACCGGGCGTAGCCATACTTGGTTCAACTAAAGTTGGAGAGACAGTCGCCCGCAAGCCATCTCTGTGCAAAGCACGTCGAGGGAACCGGTCTCGCGTAAGCGTACGCGTAAGGTTGGTCTGGGTCGTCTCGTCCAACAATACCGCCGAACCAAAATATGACATGCTGGTAGGCAGTATGACTTGTATCGTCCACAACTCACTTGTGTTCTACTCGTGCATATAACATCAACATCAATAACCTAGGCTCGGATGCCACTGTTGGGTTTCGTAGTAATTTCAAAAAATTTCCTACGCGCACACAGGATCATGTGATGCATAGCAACGAGAGGAGAGTGTTGTCTACGTACCAACGCAGAGCGACTGCGGAAGCAATGACACGACGTAGAGGAAGTAGTCGTACGTCTTCACGATCCAACCGATCAAGCACCGAAACTACGGCACCTCCGAGTTCGAGCACACGTTCAGCTCGATGACGATCCCCGGACTCCGATCCAGCAAAGTGTCGGGGAAGAGTTTCGTCAGCACGACGGCGTGGTGACGATCTTGATGAACTACAGCAGCAGGGCTTCGCCTAAACTCCGCTACAGTATTATCGAGGAATATGGTGGCAGGGGGCACCGCACACGGCTAAGGAATCGATCACGTGGATCAACTTGTGTCAACTTGTGTGTTTAGAGGTGCCCCTGCCTCCGTATATAAAGGAGCCAAGGGGGGAGGGGGCGCCGGCCAAGAGGGAGAGGCGCAGGAGGAGTCCTACTCCTACCGGGAGTAGGACTCCCCCCCCAATCCTATTCCAACTAGGATTCCCAAGGGGGAAAGAGGGAGAGGGGTGGCCGGCCACCTATCCTAGTCCTAATAGGACTAGGGGAAGGGGGGAGGCGCGCAGCCCCCTTGGGCTGCCCCTTTCTCCTTTGCACTAAGGCCCATGATGGCCCATATGGCTCCCGGGGGGTTCCGGTAACCTCCCGGTAACCCGGTAAAATCCCGATTTCACCCGGAACACTTCCGATGTCCAAACATAGACTTCCAATATATCAATCTTTATGTCTCGACCATTTCGAGACTCCTCGTCATGTCCGTGATCACATCCGGGACTCCGAACAACCTTCGGTACATCAAAATGCATAAACTCATAATATAACTGTCATCGTAACCTTAAGCGTGCGGACCCTACGGGTTCGAGAACAATGTAGACATGACCGAGACACGTCTCTGGTCAATAACCAATAGCGGGACCTGGATGCCCATATTGTCTCCTACATATTCTACGAAGATCTTTATCGGTCAGACCGCATAACAACATACGTTGTTCCCTTTGTCATCGGTATGGTACTTGCCCGAGATTCGATCGTCGGTATCCAATACCTAGTTCAATCTCGTTACCGGCAAGTCTCTTTACTCGTTCCGTAATACATCATCTCACAACTAACATATTAGTTGTAATGCTTGCAAGGCTTATGTGATGTGTATTACCGAGAGGGCCCAGAGATACCTCTCCGACAATCGGAGTGACAAATCCTAATCTCGATATACGCCAACCCAACATCGACCATTGGAGACACCTATAGTACTCCTTTATAATCACCCAGTTACGTTGTGACGTTTGGTACTACCCAAAGTGTTCCTCCGGTAAACGGGAGTTGCATAATCTCATAGTCATAGGAACATGTATAAGTCATGAAGAAAGCAATAGCAACATACTAAACGATCGGGTGCTAAGCTAATGGAATGGGTCATGTCAATCAGATCATTCTACTAATGATGTGACCTCGTTAATCAAATAACAACTCATTGTTCATGGTTAGGAAACATAACCATCTTTGATTAACGAGCTAGTCAAGTAGAGGCATACTAGTGACACTCTGTTTGTCTATGTATTCACACATGTATTATGTTTCCGGTAAATACAATTCTAGCATGAATAATAAACATTTATCATGATTATAAGGAAATAAATAATAACTTTATTATTGCCTCTAGGGCATATTTCCTTCAGCCATACCGACGGTTCCGCAACCCTCGCGTGCCATGGAACGTCAGCTGGTCATTGCTAGCCCGAGGTGGGAACCTGACGATCTGAACGGGGTAGAGAATGATCTGGACGAGATGCAACCAGGCCCTTCTAGCGTTGCGAGCCCACCTCCATAACTCTAATTTCCTTCTAGTTTGTTAGGGACCTTGTTGGTCCATACATTAATTCCGGCTACGTTTTGTTTTTGTTACTGGAGCCATCTCTTATTTCTAGTAGATTATAAACTATATGTTCTCGTATTGAATGGTTGATATTATTGTTGTGTCGCTGCTCGGTTCTATTTTTGATATGATCATACCATTTATTTAAATTGAGTGAATTTTCATATTATTAACATGATACTTAAATATGTGTTCATTATTTTGTGTTTTGTTTTAGTTTTATAGTCTATTATATATACAACTTGGGTGTTACAGAACATGGCAAGATGATATATGTTTCTGTCCTCTAGGCTTCTCGTTGTGGCATCATAACTAGAATATATGTTCATGTTTCTTTAAGTGTCCAAGCATTTTAAGAAATATGAACACTAGTTAGTTAGCTATGCACTGGTAATTCTCACCCTTAATAAGTACTAGGATATGGGTAGATGACATGTAGTGCTACTACTTGTGTACTGTACCTATCTACGCTGGGTGAGGAAAAAACATGGATGTATTAAAACATAGGCTTTACCTACAATCACGAAGCATGTAAAAAGGAGTCAATTAGCTGGCTTACACTAAAGAAAGCGTTGGTGAGTGACGATTTTCTTCGGCCAATAGAGCTATGCTATCGTCGGTAACCAAGGGTTTAGTTACTTGGAGCAATACATAAGATGTATTGGTTGATGTATTAAAATTTCTTGTTCACCATGATAAATTTTGTTTTGGTAAAAATAAAATAAAAGGAGGTCTAGATACTTATATCTGAAGTCGCGCTAGATAGTGGGTGCTCTAGAAAGTTGCATACACGAATTATGAATTATTTTATCAAAATCAAAACTGGAATTTATTTGCTTGCTGGCTAAAATAGTTCTTAAACCAAAGGCAAAGATAGCTATAGCTCTAGTAGTAGTTATGCTGAGTGCAAAACTGCAAATTATTTGGCATTTGGAATCTGTATAAACCAGCAATTCAGAATAGTGATAGCCATCAAGGAGAGACGTTCGATTTTAGGTAACTATCTGTGTGCTATCTGGTGCAATATATTTTTGTGCAGTTTTGTCGACATATTCAGGAAGTTTGTGTGCGAAGATTGATACTCTAACATATTGACAATTGCATAACTATCCTCTTTATTGGCTGGCTTCCTAATTTGGTTCCTTGGCCTTATCATTCTTTGAGGTAGCCTCATTTGAAACTTATGGGATTCGAAAGTCTAGATTTATTCTGGTTATGACAATGAGTATGTTCTCGTGTAAATACTATTCTAGTGTGCTAAAGCTAAGACGATCTGTAATTTATATGGTTCACTCTTCTGGTGGGACCTGTGAGAAAGTAAAGTGTAAATATTCTGCAGTGCTTGCTAGAAGTAGTGGCTATTTGAAGGTTTTAAGCACAAAGTTTAATAGAAAACATGGAGTTATTGCCTCTAGCTTCCCATTGTTCTTATGATTTCAGTGCAATTCTTAAGTTTTTGTTGGCATCACCTCATCTTCACAGGTAGTTCGGGCCTTGGTAACGAGGCGAGTTGAGGTGGCCGAGCAAGGGCTGGCCACCACAGCCAATCTAGCTAGCATGATGACATGCTTGTGAGGTCTAGTCAAGGTGACGACAGCCTCCGCTGATCACTGTGTCGGTGGGCTGTTGTCCTTGATGACTGAGCAAGGAATATTAAGGCGAGCAGTGTTCCATATGGAGATGCATTTTCTGTAACTACGTGCATAATGGCAGTTGTCATGTGGAACTTGTCGACGCTCACTTTTCATCCTAAGGGTTTTTAGTTCAGTCCTAGAACAACGGCCATCGCACGAGGATGTTCGTGACACCAGTAGCATCATCTAATACTGATGAGCAAAACCATTTCTTATGAAAAACACATTATTTAAAAAAGCGTGTCAACACATTAATATTACAACGACATTTATTTAACACATACATTTTTATGTTCAAATTGCGTGAACAATTTATAAATACATGGATAAATATTTAATTATGAACATTTCCTTAATAACACACATACACACCTATCTCCAAAATGCATCCTTAAAACAAAAGAGAAATAGATAAACAAATGCAAAAAAATTAATTACGCGGTACAGAATTCTTAAAAGAAAAGGGCTTGGGCCCATCCATGGTGGGATCAATCTGGGCCGCGAGACATGAACAAAATGACTGAAATCATGATACTGACGTTGACGCTGACGTTGGATCCCTATCTCTTCCCGCGTGGAGATGAAATCATATGCAGAAACATTACTTCCTTCCAATTCTGCCGAGTTTACTTCTTACAGTTTACCATTCTCCCTGAACCCTAGCCCCTCTTAACACCTACCTACGCTGCTATATATATCCAGTCTTTCCGTGCAATCCAGTCACAGGCTCACAGCGATTCCCTCCTTTCCTTCCATACAGTACAGAGTACATTCTAGCTCGCGCCCAGGCTGTGCGATGGATCCAAAAGCCCTGGCCGCCAACATCATGTATTCAAAAACTTTTTAAACATATATTTGAAAAACTGTTCAAAACATATTTGAATAAACGTTCATCGTGTATTTAGAAAAATGTTAAACACATATTGAAAATGTTCATCGTGTATTTAAAAAACTTTAACCATGTATTTCCAAAATATTTAACGTATAATTGAAAAAAATATTCACATTATGTAAAGAATTTTCATCTGTATTTACTTCTTTCCTACTTTACCTACCCATGCTGCAATATATATCCGGCCTTTCTGTCCAATCCAGTCACAGGCTCACATCCATTCCCTCCTTTCCTTCCTTACATTACAGACTACAGAGTACATTCCAGCTCGTGCCCCAGGCTGTGCGATGGATCCAAAAGCCCTGGCCGCCAAGGAGGAGTTCATCGAGCAACTCTACAGCAACCTCACCTGCGCCGGCGCCCGCCCACATCCTCCCCCTACCGACGCCGCAGCCGCTGTCGTCGCCAACAATCCCCCTGGTCCTGCTGTCGGCAACATGTCGCCCATGGCCTTCCTGTCCAACCTCCGACAAGCGGCCGTGGACGCATCATCCGTCGTCGGCGAGTTCGCCTGCGCCAGACTTCTCATTTTCGCACGGGGCTGGGGCCCTGCTGGTCCGGGCAGGTACACGAGCGGCGCTCCGTCCACTAGTAATGGATAATCCAAACATGCCTACGTGCTACTAGTACTAAGTCGTGTTTGAGTTTGGCAGTACTAGTTTTATGTGAGTAGGCTTAGCTTAATTGTGATCAGCGTAACCGGTAATTAGGAAAGTGTTCATCGGTGTATGGCTTGCATGCCTTGAGTACTGTGTTATGTTAGGTTATGGTGGAGTCGGCTACGCGCCATGGTTAGGACCATGCATATATATGCAGCGTTGCGTGAGTTTTGTAAAAAGAGGGGCGCGACACACGCCCTTGGCTATCAATTTTTTGTGTGCATCTTTATCGTGATTTGATATGATTGATCCTGTGGCGAATTTCCAACAAAGAGCTCGTCGATGACAAGATCTTCCTCGACCGCAACCTGCCAGCCCAAGATGACCCGGAGGAGCAGGAGAGGGGGCGCAAGCGCAACGTTTCCACCTCTAATCTCAATGGTGCCGTCACCGGGCCAAGTAAGACGAAGAGAAGCCTCTCGCCGCCCAACATCACCGACCTGGCTGGTTCAAAGGTGGCTGCTGCAGAGGCCGAGGATGGTCTCAAACAAGCTAGTAAGCCTGATTATTTCATCGAGGAGATTAAGAAATACCTCTCGATCTTATGGTTCATTTCCCTTCTCAACAGATCCTTCTAAATTTCTGCTGCAAGGTTAGGAGAGGAGCAGGAGCCGCTTGAAGGTGGATCTGCTTTCAAGACACAAGACCAACCGGCAACAGGGAATGGCCGTGGCCGATGGTGTTGCTCGGACACAAGGTACACATGCTTCTTTAATCAAGTTGATAAAGGCTCTCCTACTGTTCCTGATCCTTTCTCCATTTTCTCTGCTCTGGCAAAGAGGCTGTATGTAGACTAAAGGGGCTCAGCAACGCTCACATCATGAAGAAACTCAAGGAGCTCATCTGGAACGTCAAAGGACAAACCAGCAGGCCGTTCCCGAAAAACTTTCTAGGCAAATTGCACTGGTTTCGGTCGCAGGTTGGCAAAGCAGATCTACTGTGGAGACATCAGCGAAAGTTGTCGCCGCTTTATCTGGCCAACCTGCAAGCAGATACAATGATGAGGGTACGGTAGGAACAACGGAGTTCCAACTTTATATGAATGTTATAAGTGCCCAGACAGAAGAAAGAAGGCCTGAAATTGGTACATCAGCAATCGCAGGTGTGAATTCATGTACAAAGGGGTGTTCTAGAGGTGCCTATCATTGCAAGTGTTTTTAGCGTATTCTCGGTTTGTGGGATTTCCACGTAGGCATATATACATGCTTATATTGTTCATGTCTACTACGTTAAGAAATGGACACGAGACAAGGCAGAAGATGCCGAACAATTGAGGATTAAAGAAAAAAGAAACCAGGCTTAAAGCGTTATTGAGTCATGCTCGTACGGAAACAATGTTCATCGTGCATTTGAAAAACAAATCATCTTGTATTCAATATGGTGTTAAGTAGATATTTTGAGAAGTGTTCCACGCATATTTGAATAAATGTTCATCATGTATTCATGGAAGTGTTGAACACATATTTGAAAATGGTCATCATGTATTTCAAAAAAAAAATTGAACCATGTATTTCCAAAAAATTCCAATATATTCAATGTATCCTAACCGAAAAATAAAGGACGGAGCCTTTCATAGTTCTCCATCCATCACCTATATCCGTTGATTTTGTGTTGACATAAAGATTGACGGCTGAGATTTTAAAACAGAACTAAAAAAGAACAGTTTGGACATGTACATGGAAGGAAAGAAAAGCCAATCCTTCACCGATTCCACCATGGGCTTGGCAGATTTGTACCCGCAAACATACATCTCTCCTTGCATTTGGACTGTCGTGTGTGCATAAAATTAAAACCCGGCCAAAAAACAAATCGAATACGCTACCCACAAAGCACGATGCACGCAGCTTCCCTCCTTCCCCAAGCCGTCGTGGATCTTGCGCTGCTGGAGTTGGCCGCTGTGGTGGCCATGGCAGGCTTGCCAAGAACCACCGGAGCCCACATCTACGAGCTCGACAGGATCAGCAACCACCTGTCCGAGGTTCTCGACATGGCCCCATCCCGGCAGCCGCTCGTCTGCCGTCCATCGCAATATTGTCGTTGTCGTCCTGCTTCCTGAGAGTCCATCACGTCCGCGTTGCTTCCAGAAAAAGCCACGCGGGAGGCGGCGCTGCAGGAGCAGCTGCTAGCGCAAGAGGAGGCCGCGGTGTCCCTATAGTACGGCCATGCAGCGTAGAGGACGAGACCACCACGGGAGCCCACATCCCCTAGCTCGATAGGATCATGAGCCGCCTGTTCGAGGTTCTCGCCATGGCCCCATCCCGGCAGCCGCTCGCCTACCGCGCCGCTAGACCCGCTTGTGTAGGGGTCTTGCATTGCGATTTTGTCGTCGTCGTCCCGGTTACCGAGTGTCCATCACGTCGGCCTTGTCACGTGTAAAATCCAATGTCGAGGGAGGCGGCGCTACAGGACCGCTGCTAACGTAAGAGGAGGCCGCGGCGTCCCTATCGTGCGGCCATGTAGCGTACAAGATGCACGGACACACTGCAGCGCACGATTGACGACGCCAGGCAATGGCATGCCACAGGAGTGGTAATGGTGCAACACACCACTGGGAAGTCAGAGCAGCGTGCAGCCTGATAGATCAACATGGGGAATTGGCGAGCATGACCAACGGAGGTGCAGCAGGCCTGACAATGGTCAAGGGCACGGGCACATTCTAGGAGGCGATGGGGACATGGAGCATGAGAACAGCCGGCGTGAACTCGTGATCTGGGAGAGGCACTAGTAGAAAAAGGGCCTATAGTCCCGGTTGGTGAGGGCCTTTAGTCCCGGTTCATGAACCGGGACTAAAGGGTCGGTACTAATACCCTCACCCTTTAGTCCCGGTTCTATCCAGAACCGGGACAGATGGGCCTCCACGTGGCCTGTCCGCTGAGCCCAGCCAGGAGGGCCTTTGGTCCCGGTTGGTGGCACCAACCGGGACCAATAGGCATCCACGCGTCAGCATTTCTTTGGCTCTGGTTTTTGTTTTTTTTTCAAAAGGGGGGGTTTTGGGGGGTTTTGGGAGGTTAATTTAGGTGTTTCATATATTGTGCTATAGCTAGCTAATTAATAGAGAAAAATGTCCTTTCTTTTGTCCGTGCTTGGTCGACGCCACGTACTATACATACGTATAGAGAGGACTAACTAGACATGCTAGCTAGCTAGTAATTAAGCAAACAGAAGATCGTCACGAACATATATATGCATACAGAGAGAAGTGATATCGACCACCTCTCCTTCTCCGAGAGATTGGTCGAACAACAAGTTCTCGTATATCTATCTGACACTACCGGCTAGATATATACAATAATTATCTTTTACAATACGGACGCGTGGTCCACATGGTATTCCCCGTCTTCAGCGATCACATAGTCAAGAAAGAATGCCGCCAATTCCTCTTGAATTGCTCGCATGCGATCTGGTGCTAGGAGTTCATCCCGCTTCCGAAACATCTAATTTTAAGAAAGGGGTCAATACATATATATATATATATATATATATATATATATATATATATATATATATATATATATATATATATATGAATGAAACTCAACACAAATGATGGTAATAAAATAAAATTGTGAATATTTTTATTTACGCACTTCAAATTGTTTGTCGGAGTAGCCCCTCTCACAGGTCGTGTGGCGGATGGACTCGCAAACGTAGTATCCACAGAAATCATTCCCTTGTTCCTGCCACAACCACTTTACAAGACACAGAGGTCAATCAAACTGATAATTAGCAAGCACATGCTAAATGGTATTGATGAAACTAGCGCTTGAATCACTAGGAGATGCGCGTGGAATATGCTACTATATAGTACTTACTTTCGGGTGTCTAAATTGCAGCTTCTTCGGTAGTCCCGGAGCTTTTTTGGTGAATTTTCCCCAAGCCCTGCCATACAAAGAAAACAATTACTTGATATCAGAAATAAACAAAGTTGCTGATATGGTGGATAATGATCGATTTAACTTACTTCTCGAGCATTTCAGTCATTTCCGCATACTCCTTGGGATCTTTTCGTCTCGAGTCTAAGACAGTTACTACTCCCTGCTCAAGCTTAATCTCTAGGAGAATATAGTGGAACCTGCGCACGCATGCATAACTCATCAATATTACATTTCTATAACCTAGACTAAATAAGGGAAACCGAATATGCCACAAGACAGTAACACTCACGTGTAGTTGTAAGGAAAGAGTAATGTATGTTTGTGTTCATTTATTTCCAACGATCGTAGCAAGTTGGCCTCGGTTTCCTTGGCACGATATTTAACCTCATTTGCATCGATGAGATATGTGTTAATGAACCCAATATCACCCACTTGTTTTTTCTTCATTTCCGCGATCTTCAATCTGCATAATATAGTGAGGATATTTATAAATACATGCAATGAAAGAGCTGAGTTATATAGAGATACTTAATGACAGAAGTAGTACTACTTACAGACAGTAGCAGGTGACCGTTGCTTTATCGAGGGCCAATTGATTGAAAAACTGATAGAACTCCTCAAATGGAATAGGCAACAGTTCAATTCCAAGGAGGTCATGCTCCTTTTTAACTCTCACATACAAAGTATTCCTCCCCTCAGACTCTTTGCAGGTTTTCATGTACCAATCATGCAATCTTCGCATCATCGTTGTTAGAGAGCTTTCATCTTTGACGAGAGGCTTCCCGTACTCGTATCTTTGTATCTGCACCTCCAAGAAATCAAATTGTACATCGTCGGGCAGGTAATCTTCAGGATTGCCATAACCGGGCACCATCCTCGGATCGACGATGTCGCTAGCAGGCACCTTGAGCGGGGGGCACGATTGCTTCGCTTGTTCGCCGAACTGGGCAATTTGTTTCCCAGCTCGTCGCTCTTTCATCCTTTGATCACTGACACTACTTCCCGATCTCTCCGCTTCGGCAAATGCCTTTCCAATAATGCGCTTATAGTTGCCTTTCGGCGGAGACTTGGGTGGTTTTGTCAGGGCAGCCAGAGTGCGCTTCGCTTTGACCGGATCTACCTTCTCCTCCGGAGGTGGATGTCTCTTTGCTTTCAACCCTTGAAACCAGTCATCCACTTCGGTCTGCGCGATCTTCGCGTTTTCCTCCTCGCTCCTCTCGTACGGTAACTTCTCTGGAGTCTTCAGAGAAGGACCGAATCTGTATCTCCTCCCGCCTTTGGCTGTACTGCTAGACGCCGGCAGAGCAGACGGAGCGGATGTCTTCTTTCCTTGCTTACGAGGCGGCGGAGAAGGACTACGACGCGCCGGAGCAGCCGGAGCGGCGGCGGGTCTCTTCCGCCCTTGCTGACGAGGCGGAGAAGGAGGAGGCTGGCTGCCCGGACGCGCCGGTGCAGGCGGAGAAGGAGACGGAGTGCCGCCACGCGCCGGAGAAGGAGCCGGCCGAGTGCCCTGATCGTGACTCGCCGGAGGAGGAGGCGGTGGAGGAGGCGGAGTGCCCTGACTCGACGGAGGAGGAGGAGGAGGCGGAGGCGTCTAGTTCGGAAGGTTGATGAGATCCTTCCGCCATAGGCATGGAGTCTTCAGAGCAGAACCCAGCCGATACTCCCCTTCACCGGTAGGGTGGTCAAGCCGGAGCTCCTCAAATCCCTCTGTTATTTCATCGACCATCACCTTAGCATATCCTTCTGAAATCGGCCGGCAGTGAAAAGTTGAGTTGGGTTTAGTAGGATAAACAGAGCCAACAGCCGCCTTGACCTTCAAATTGCTCCATTGCGCCATAAGGTGGCAACTTTCAGCATCCGTGATAGCATCCACGGGATAGCTGGCAGGAGCCGTCAAGGCATGCTGATCTGGCTGAAGCAGCTCGGTGGAAGCCACGCTGCTTCTCCGCTGAGATGGCGGGGTAGCTTCAGGGGAAGCTTCGGCAGGTCGTTTGTTGTGATCTGCTGCTTCTCGTTCCTCTTCTCGTTCCTCTAGCCCCATTACCCTTTCGTGCAGCGCCTGCATTAGGCTCTGCTCCAGTTTCTTCCTCCTCTCATGGGTTTTGTAACCCCCTGCGTCCGGAAATCCAGCCTTCCACGAAACGGAGCCTGGCGCGCTTCGTGTCCGTCCAGGGTGCTCAGGATTCCCGAGGGCCATTGTGAGCTCGTCCTTCTCCCTGTCTGGAATGAACTTCCCTTGCTGCGCTGCTTCGATATAATGCTTAAGCCTCTTGACTGGTATGTCCAATTGTTCGTCCGTCCAAATGCACTTCCCCGTTATAGGGTCCAAGGATCCGCCGGCCCCGAAGAACCAAGTCCGGCAACGGTCTGGCCAGTTCATTGTCTCGGGTTCGATCCCTTTATCAAGCAGATCATTCTCAGCCTTGGCCCACTTAGGCCGGGCTATGAGGTAGCCACCTGACCCCGTGCGATGGTGAAGCTTCTTCTTCGCAGCATTTCTCTTGTTTTGTCGCTGACATCTTTTTACTCTTTTCCGATGTCTTGTAGGCCACAAATGCGGGCCAGTCATCTCTGATCTTCTCATATTTGCCCGTGAATTCTGGTGTCTGATTTTTTTCGACATAAGTATTGAGGTCTTTCTTCCAATTCCTGAATAGTTCTGCCATCTTCTTAAGAGCAAAAGACTTGATTAATGGCTCTATTACTGGCTTCTCCGGATCATCCTCTGGCGGTAGGGTAAAATTTGACTTCAGCTCAGTCCAAAGATCATTTTTCTGCATATCATTGACACAAGACACCTCAGGGTCTTCGTTCTTAGGCTTATACCATTGGTGGATGCTGATCGGGATCTTGTCCCTAACCAGAACCCCGCACTGAGCAACAAATGCCTTCTTTGTCCGGTAGGGTTCAATCGGTTGGCCGTCGCGCGCGATTTGTACGATCTCAAACTTTTCATCCGAGCTCAACTTTTTCTTCGGGCCTCGTCTCTTTAGCGAAGTTGTGCTCGATCCGGAGGGCTAGAAAAAAGAACAAAGACGAGAGTTAATTAATATGTGTACATATATACCAAAACAAAGACGAGAGCTAGTCAGCACAGGCTTAACTAATATATATACCTGGCCGGACTCGGTTTGGTGATCACCGGAGCCGTCCTCACGGTCTACTTCTTCACCCTCTCCTTCTTGCACCGGCATTGGGTCATCGGAGCCATGTAAATCATAGCCAGCTGCTTCTTCACCCTCTCCTTCCAGACCATCGTTGTCGACGTTGAGAAACATCATCGACGAGACGGCATCACTTCCGTGTGC
Source organism: Triticum dicoccoides (assembly GCF_002162155.2). NCBI lineage: Eukaryota > Viridiplantae > Streptophyta > Magnoliopsida > Poales > Poaceae > Triticum > Triticum dicoccoides. The sequence goes on from NC_041385.1 coordinate 840,324,165, forward strand.
GATTATGTCCCTCAACAACGCTTCTTGTGCTTCGTCTTGGGGGGTGTCCATAGTTTCTACAAATATTTACAACATGGCAATTATTATTCAAACATGACAGATATGGATATATTAGTGCCAACGTAGAACTAGCTAGCTAATCACAATAAGGAATCATATTAGTGGCCTCGACGCTGCTTCTCTAGGGTTTGGGGTGGCCTCGACAACGCTTCAAGGGTTAGGGGGTGGCCTCGAGAATGCTTCAAGCTAGGAGGGGGTACGTAATATCGACCCCCCCCCCACGTGTTGAATCTATCGGGAGGGGGTCGGCGTTGAACAGTACATCTATGTCCCACAAGTGACGTGGGCATCGACGCCCGCGGTAGGGTAGAGGGTCGTGGATCACCGAGCGGTCGAGGGTCAAGGGGTCGAAGATCGCCGAGGGGTCGGGAGGTTGCCTAGTGTCAAAGGATTCAACAAAACCATGTCTTCATCATTAGGCGAAAGTAACAGGTGCATGATGATACGAAGCTCTCCAAAGTTGTTTTGGAACGGAGTCCCAGATAGAATAATTCGCTTTCTGGTACAAAGTTCAGCAAAAAGGCAAATTATCCTATCCGGGACTCCATTCCAGAACAACTTTGGAGGACTTTGTACCATCATGCCATGGTTACTTCCGGCTAATGATGAAGCCATGGATTTCTTCAATACTTTGACACTATAGGAACCCTCGACCCTGAAACCTTCGACCCTTGACCCCTTAACGACCCTCGACCCTCTACCCTAGTTCCCGACCCTCGACCCCTCGGCGATCCTCGACACCATCGTTATATCGACAACGACGCAACATACATATACATGGGCAAATAATGTTATCGGGGAGGGGGTATCGGTACCGCCCCCCTCGTGTCAAAGTTTCTTCTTTCTCCTCTATTCCTTTCTTTCTTCTTCTCCTCTTCTTTTTCTTCTTATCCCTCGAGAAAGGAAAATAAGGAAAATGAAGAAAAGAGGAAGAAGGAAGAAGGAAGAAGAAGAAGAAAAAAAAGAAGAAAAAAAAGAGGAGAAGAAGAAAAGAACAGAGGAGAAGAAGAAAAAATAGAAAAAAAAATTCTATTTTTTCTTCTTCTCCTCTATTCCTTTCTTCTTCTCCTCTTCTTTTTCTTCTTTTTCCTCTCATTCTTTTTCTTCTTCTTCTTCCTTCTTCCTTCTTCCTCTTTTCTTCCTTTTCCTTATTTTACTTTTTCCTCTACACTAACCTAATTAAAATGCACTAACCTAATTAAAATTGTAACTTTCTATATATGAACAAAAAACTAAACTAATAAAAATAAAAAACATATACATTATAGCCACATACACATATACATCACATATGAACAAAAAAAATAAACTAATAAAAATAAAAAAAAACGGGGGCGGCTCGACGGCGGCGGCTCACAATGGGGGC
>NC_041385.1:840326252-840350412 GCF_002162155.2 Triticum dicoccoides
TAATGCCCCCCTTTAGTCCCGGTTGGTGCCACCAACCGGGACCAAAGGCCAAATTTCAGCAGCCCAAAGGGAGGGAAGCGGCGGCCTTTGGTCCCGGTTGGTGGCACAAACCGGGACTAAAGGGGGCCATTAGTCCCGGGTCGAGGAACCAACCGTGACTAAACCCCCCTTTAGTCCCGGTTGGTGCCACCAACCGGGACCAAATGCCGTGTGCTGCCCTGCGCCAAATGTTTAGTCCCACCTCGCTAGTTGAGAGGGAGACGCACCAGTTTATAAGTTGCGGTGCGGCTCCCCTCTCGAGCTCCTCTCTAAAGCAGCCTTTCGGGCCTATCTCTGCCACCTGTGCCTGTGGGCCTGCTGGGCCTTCCGCGGGCCTAAATCCTGGCCCATAGGGTTTCTAGTCGTATTCAGGCCGCGGGGGCCCAGTAGGTGGCACTTTCTTTTGCTTTATATTTTATTTCTTTTTGCTTTTAGTTTTAGAAAAAATATAAACTTTCTATTAGTGCCATTAGTTTTAAAATTTGAAAACACTTTTTTTGTTTTCTTTGTTGCTTTATTTATTTTATTTTGTTTCTACTTACAACAAAATACTTATTGTTGCTATTTTTATTGTTTTCAAGTTTTTTTGTTTTGTTTTCTGCATTATTTATTTTCTTTTGGTTTTTTGCTTTATTTTTTTAATTCTTTTTGCTTTTAGGTCAGCAAAATTATAAACTTTCTGTTAGTGCTTTTAGTTTTAGAAAAAATATAAACTTTCTGTTTGTGCCATTAGTTTTAAAATTCGAAAACACTTTTTTTGTTTTCTTTGTTGCTTTATTTATTTTATTTTGTTTCTACTTACAACAAAATGCTTATTGTTGCTATTTTTATTTTTTTTCAAGTTTTTTTGTTTTGTTTTCTGCATTATTTATTTTGTTTTGGTTTTTTGCTTTATTTTTAAATTCTTTTTGCTTTTAGGTCAGCAAAATTATAAACTTTCTGTTAGTGCCATTTGTTTTAGAACAATTATAAACTTTCTGTTTGTGCCATTAGTTTTATAAAATTTGAATTCTTTGAAATTTGTGTGAATCACAAGTTTGTGAGCTCAACAAGGCGTAGAGGGACGGGCTTATAAACCGGTGTGAGCGCCCTTTGGTTGGCGAGGTTTTCAAATTCATAGTTTTCAAATGAAATCTGAAAAAGTTGGCATATCATGTTCATGAACAAAACGGACAATGGTATCATACTCGTGTGTTACAAAGTTGGCATGGTATCATCATAATAGTTGCGGGAGAAAGTCTTCACTTTTTCTTCGCTTGTGTCGTTTGCTTATTGCGCCGTAACCATGGATAATCTTCATCGTTTATCAGGATGCTTGGGTCAGCCTTGACTTTGAAGGGGGGAATTTCATGAAACTTTTCATACTCTTCAGACATGTCTGTCTTGCCCTCCACTCCCAGGATGTCCCTTTTTCCTGAAAGAACTATGTGGCGCTTTGGCTCATTGTATGATGTATTCGCTTCCTTATCTTTTCTTTTCCTCGGTCTGGTAGACATGTCCTTCACATAGATAACCTGTGCCACATCATTGGCTAGGACGAACGGTTCGTCAGTGTACCCAAGATTTTTCAGATCCACTGTTGTCATTCCGTACTGTGGGTCTACCTGTACCCCGCCTCCTGACAGATTGACCCACTTGCACTTAAACAAAGGGACCTTAAAATCTACTCCGTAGTCAAGTTCCCATATGTCTACTATGTAACCATAATATGTGTCATTTCCCTTGTCAGTTGCTGCATCAAAGCGGACACCGCTGTTTTGGTTGGTGCTCTTTTCATCTTGGTCAATCGTGTAAAATGTATTCCCATTTATCTCGTATCCATTCCAAATCATTACAGTCGAAGATGGTCCCCTGGACAACAAGTACAACTCATCACAAACAGTGATGTCACCTCTGAGACGTGTTTCCAACCAACTGCTGAATGTCCTGATGTGTTCACATGTAATCCAGTCGTCTCACTGCTCCGGGTGTTTGGAGCGCAAACTGTTCTTGTGTTCATCGACATACGGGGTCACCAAGGTAGAGTTCTGTAGAACTGTGTAGTGTGCTTGAGACCAAGAATATCCGTCCCTGCATATTATTGAGTCTCTTCCAAGCGTGCCTTTTCCAGTCAGTCTCCCCTCATACCGCGATTTAGGGAGACCTATCTTATTAAGGCCAGGAATGAAGTCAACACAAAACCCGATGACATCCTCTGTTTGATGGCCCATGGAGATGCTTCCTTCTGGCCTAGCACGGTTAAGAACATATTTCTTTAGGACTCCCATGAACCTCTCAAAGGGGTACATATTGTGTAGAAATACGGGCCCCAGAATGACAATCTCGTCGACTAGATGAACTAGGACGTGCGTCATGATATTGAAGAAGGATGGTGGGAACACCAGCTCGAAACTCACAAGACATTGCGCCACATCACTCCTTAGCGTTGCTACGATTTCTGGATCGATCACCTTCTGAGATATTGCATTGAGGAATGCACATAGCTTCACAATGGCTAATCGGACGTTTTCCGGTAGAAGCCCCCTCAATGCAACCGCAAGCAGTTGCGTCATAATCACGTGGCAGTCATGAGACTTTAGGTTCTAGAACTTTTTCTCTGGCATATTTATTATTCCCTTTATATTCGACGAGAAGCCAGTCGGGACCTTCATACTGAGTAGGCATTGAAAGAATATTTCTTTCTCTTCTTTCGTAAGAGCGTAGCTGGCAGGACCTTCATACTGCTTCGGAGGCATGCCCTCTTTTTCGTGCAAGCGTTGCAGGTCCTCTCGTGCCTCAGGTGTATCTTTTGTCTTCCCATACACGCCCAAGAAGCCTAGCTGGTTCACGCAAAGGTTCTTCGTCACGTGCATCACGTCGATCGAAGAGCGGACCTCTAGGTCTTTCCAGTAGGGTAGGTCCCAAAATATAGATTTCTTCTTCCACATGGGTGCGTGATTCTCAGCGTCATTCGGAACAGCTAGTCCGCCGGGACCCTTTCCAAAGATTACGTGTAAATCATTGACCATAGCAAGTACGTGATCACCGGTACGCATGGCGGGCTTCTTCCGGTGATCTGCCTTGCCTTTGAAATGCTTGCCTTTCTTTCGACATTGATGGTTGGTCGGAAGAAATCGATGATGGCCCAGGTACACATTCTTCCTGCAGCTTCCCAGGTATATACTATCGGTGTCAAGTAAACAGTGCGTGCATGCGTGGTATCCCTTGTTTGTCTGTCCTGAAAGGTTACTGAGAGCGGGCCAATCGTTGATGGTCACGAACAGCAACGCCTTTAGGTCAAATTCCTCCTTTTTGTGCTCATCCCACGTACGTACACCGTTTCCATTCCACAGCTGTAAAAGTTCCTCAACTAATGGCCTTAGGTACACATCAATGTCGTTGCCGGGTTGCTTAGGGCCTTGGATGAGAACTGGCATCATAATGAACTTCCGCTTCATGCACATCCAAGGAGGAAGGTTATACATACATAGAGTCACGGGCCAGGTGCTATGATTGCTGCTCTGCTCCCCGAAAGGATTAATGTCATCCGCGCTTAAAGCAAACCATACGTTCCTTGGGTCCTTTGCAAACTCATCCCAGTACTTTCTCTCGATTTTTCTAAACTGCGACCCGTCAGCGGGTGCTCTCAACTTCCCGTCTTTCTTATGGTCCTCACTGTGCCATCGCATCAACTTGGCATGCTCTCCGTTTCTGAACAGACGTTTCAACCGTGGTATTATAGGAGCATACCACATCACCTTCGCAGGAACCCTCTTCCTGGGAGGCTCGCCGTCAACATCACCAGGGTCATCTCGTCTGATCTTATACCGCAATGCACCGCATACCGGGCATGCGTTCAGATCCTTGTAGGCACCACGGTAGAGGATGCAGTCATTAGGTCATGCATGTATCTTCTCCACCTCCAATCCTAGAGGGCATACGACCTTCTTTGCTTCGTATGTACTGTCGGGCAATTCGTTATCCTTTGGAAGCTTCTTCTTCATTATTTTCAGTAGCTTCTCAAATCCTTTATCAGGCACAACATTCTCTGCCTTCCACTGCAGCAATTCGAGTACGGTACCGAGCTTTGTGTTGCCATCTTCGCAGTTGGGGTACAACCCTTTTTTGTGATCCTCTAACATGCGATCGAACTTCAGCTTCTCCTTTTGACTTTCGCATTGTGTCCTTGCATCGACAATGACCCGGCGGAGATCATCATCATGGGCCACATCGTCTGGTTCCTCTTGATCTTCAGCAGCTTCGCCCGTTGCAGCACCATCGTGCACATCGTCTGGTGCATCTTGATGTTCAGTAGCATCACCGTATTCAGGGGGCACATAGTTGTCATCGTACTCTTCTTCCTCGCCGTCTTCCATCATAACCCCTATTTCTCTGTGCCTCGTCCAAACATTATAGTGTGGCATGAAACCCTTGTAAAGCAGGTGGGTGTGAAGGATTTTCCGGTCAGAGTAAGACTTCGTATTCCCACATATAGGGCATGGACAACACATAAAACCATTCTGCTTGTTTGCCCAGCCACTTCGAGAAAAGCATGCACGCCCTTAATGTACTCGGAGGTGTGTCTGTCACCGTACATCCATTGTCGGTTCATCTGCGTGCATTATATATAATTAAGTGGGTCAAAAATCATTACAGAACATCATGAATAGATAATTAAGTGACCAAATTAATAGAAGTTCATCATCACATAAAAACCAAAGTACATACATAGTTCTCATCTAACAACATAAAGCTCTGCAGAGCATCTAAATTAATTAAACCATACATTGAAACTATGTAAAACATTTCAATGTGAAAACAAATACGATCATAATCGCAACCAAGGTAACAACTGATCCAATGGCATAATGATACCAAGCCTCGGTATGAATGGCATATTTTCTAATCTTTCTCATCTTCAAGCGCATTGCATCCATCTTGATCTTGTGATCATCGACGACATTCGCAACATGCAACTCCAATATCATCTTCTCCTCCTCAAGTTTTTTTATTTTTTCCTTCAAGAAATTGTTTTCTTCTTCAACTAAATTTAACCTCTCGACAATAGGGTCGGTTGGAATTTCCGGTTCAACAACCTCCTAGATAAATAAAATCTATGTCACGTTGGTCGGCATAATTTTCATAAACAATAAATGAACCAATAGTTATGACAAGATAATATATATACCACATCCGAATCATAGACAGGACGAGGCCGACGGGGGCGGATACCAAAACCATCGCACTATATAAGATGCAACAATAAAAGTAAGAAAATAATACAAGTAAGAATATTTTTCCTTTCAGAAAGAATATAAGAACAAGAGGCTCACCACGGTGGTGCTGGCGATGAGATCGGCGCGGGTGATCGACGGCGGTGAAGACGGGGACGGGGCGTGACGGACCGCTAAACCTAGACAAATATTGAGGAAAATGGAGGTTAGAGGTCGAGCTTGGAGAGGAGAAAGCTTAAGTAGTGTGGCTCGGGCATTCCATCGAACACCTTGTGTGCATAGGAGGTGAGCTAGAGCACCACCAAGCCCTCTCCCCCTCGGCCAGAAAAAACAGAGCAGTGTGCTCTGCTCTTGCGCGAGGGGCTATATATAGGCAGCACCATTAGCCCCGGTTGGTGGCATGAGCCGGGACTAAAGGGAAGCCTTTGGTCCCGGTTCATGCCACCAACCGGGACCAATAGTGGTGGGCCAGGAGCCAGGACCATTGGTCCCGGTTCGTCCCACCAACCGGGACCAAAAGGTCCGGACGCACCGGGACCAATGGCCCACGTGGCCCGGCCGGCCCCATGGGCTCACGAACCGGGGCAAATAGCTCCATTGGTCCCGGTTCTGGATTGAACCGGGACTAATGGGCTAAACTGCCCTGGACGATAGCCCCTTTTTCTACTAGTGAAGGAAGGCCCGACAGCTAGGAGGTGCTGGTAGGTACGGGATGCGGTGGCAGCGGTGCTTGCCTTGGGTGCTGCCTCATGATCACAAACCCGGACATGATAATGCCGATGGAGGAAGGAAATAGGGGAAGAGTACACGGCGAGTATAAGGTACCCCATGCTAGTAGGACTACAAGGAGCTTCAACCCCACCCCATGTCAGGCACTACCGCAGTTCTCATGCCTGCGCATGTGGCACAAGCTTATGCACTTCAAGATGGATCCACTAGAAATTTTTTATTTGTTATCATGTGCATGATTTGCAGACCAATTACCTGCCAGCGTCGTGATTTAGGCAGCATGCAAGCAAGCTTCGTCGACGTGATGCACATAGATATGCATCAAGGGACACCTCAAAACATCTTGAAAAATCAGGTCAAACATATTGCTAAATTTCTATATTCACTACCAAACTGCTCCACCCCATAATGAAGCCACGGTTATATCCCTACACAGGTAAGGCTATTTTTCAAGCTCTTGAATTAGCTTTCAGAAGTTACTGGAATATGACTATTGTGGATGCATGGCAAGTACACTCCATAGCCCTACAAGCGCCCGAGGTAACTTATTGGTCTTTTTGTGAATATGAAGTAGAGATGTTCGATTTTAAGTAACTACCTATGTGCTATCTTTGTGCAATATTCTTTAGCGCGGTTTAATCGACATGGTCGGAAAGTTTGAATATAAAAAAACAATCATCAACAAGCCGATACAAACACATACCACCCCAACACACGCACACACCCAAGGCTGAATACATAGGCGCTGAGTGTAGCTACACCACCCCTATCACTCCAATGTATGTAATACACACTCTCTGCTCTCCAACTTGTCAATCTGTACTTCTGGACACACTTTACTAAATTTGAGCTTCTTATCATAGTCACTTCGTGCAAGAAACAAGAAAAACCATCTACTGTGAAACTAAGCCAAAACACTGCACCTACAAAATGGGATTCCCACTTCAGACATATGGTAAGTATTTGTACTACATTATTGAAATGCTTTATGTTGGCTTACTAAATGACTTGCAATATTAATGTTTATCAATTGATAAATCTGATATAAGCCTAAGGACAACATTGATAATCTATCCGCTAGAGACTTGCTAGAACGTACGCGCACTACAAAGAAAGATCCTACATTTAGTCTGACTGCACCAAAACAAATCATAAGTACTTTCTAATTTGTGGAGGCTTCTCTTTAGACCTGGCATGTTTAGATAGAATAATTGGAAACTATAATATTCCTATTACAGGTGATTTGTTTCCTATGCATGCAGAAAAGTTCTCCTATATGCTCCTGATCCTATTTCATTTTCAGCTACAAGTGCTCAGCAGGAAGAGAGTCGAGGAGCTGGTTTCGAAGGTGAAAAGCAGATCCAGGCCGTTGGCGGAACGCAATCTGGGTTAGTTGAATTTGTTTCCATCCAAGGTTGCCAAGGACCATGGATCTGCTATGGATACGTCTGCTAATGTTGGCAGCACTTTATGTAACCAACCTGCAAGCCTATGCAATGATGAGGGTACTGTGGGAGAAAGGGAGTTGCCTTCTCAAATGAATATCGCATGTGCCCAGACAGAAGAAAGAAGGCCCGAAATTGGTACATCAACAACCGCGGGTAGCAAAGTGGTGTTCTAGATGTGCCTATGACAAGTGTTTACATAGAAGAGTTGGATGCTAATATTCCTTTTACAGGTGGTTTGTTTCCTATGCATGGAGATAGAGGCATGTCTTAACAGCCTGCAGCCGGTAACGAAGACAAGGCAAGTGAGGATGTTCAAGAAGACAATGCTTCTCTGCAGGTGACGGTGCCCGATGCCATACCGACGGTTCCGCAACCCTCGTGTGCCATGGAACGTCAGCTGGCCATTGCTAGCCCGAGGTGGGAACCTGATGATCTGAACGGGGGACAAAATGATCTGGACGAGATGCAACCAGGCCCTTCTAGCATTGCGAGCCCACCTCCATAACTCTAGTTTCCTTCTAGTTTGTTAGGGACCTTGTTGGTCTATACATTAATTCCGGCTACGTTTTGTTATTGGAGCCATCTCCTATTTCTAGTAGATTATAAACTATATGTTCTCGCATTGAATGGTTGATATTATTGTTGTGTCGCTGCTGGGTTCTATTTTTGATATGATCATACCATTTATTTAAATTGAGTGAATTTTCATATTATTAACATCAGACTTAAATACGTGTTCATTATTTTGTGTTTTGTTTTAGTTTTACAGTCTATTATATATACTACTTGGGTGTTACCGAACATGGCAAGATGAGATATGTTTCTGTTCTCTAGGCTTCTCGTTGTGGCATCATAACTAGAATATATGTTCAAGTTTCTTTAAGTGTCCAAGCATTTTAAGAAATATGAATGCTAGTTAGTTAGCTAGGCACTGGTAATTCTCACCCTTAATTAGTACTAGGATATTGGTAAGTGCCACTACTTGTGTACTCTACCTATCTATGCTGAGTGAGGAAAAAGTCATGGCTGTATTAAAACATAGGCTTTAGCTACAATCACGAAGGATGTAAAAAGGAGTCAATTAGTTGGCTTACACTAAACAAAGCGTTGGTGAGTGACGATTTTCTTCGGAAAATAGAGCTATGCTATCGTCCGTAACCAAGGGTTTAGTTACTTGGAGCAATACATAAGATGTATTGGTTGATGTATTAAAATTTCTTGTTCACCATGATAAATTTTGTTTTGATAAAAATAAAATAAAAAGTGGACTACATATTTATATCTGAAGTCGCGCTGGATAGTGGGTGCTCTACAAAGTTGCATACACGAATTATGAATTATTTTATCAAAATCAAATCTTGAATTTATTTGCTTGCTTGCTAAACTAATTCTTAAACCAAAGGCGAAGATAGCTATAGCTCTAATAGTAGTTATGCTGAGTGCAAAACTACAAAATATTTGGCATTTGGAATCTGTATAAACCAGCAATTGAGAATAGTGATAGCCATCAAGGAGAGATGTTCAATTTTACGTAACTATCTGTGTGCTAACTGGTGCAATTTTTTTTGTAGTTTTATCGACATATTCAGGAAGTTTGTGTGCGAAATTGATACTTTAACATATTGACAATTGCATAACCATCCTCTTTATTGGCTTTGCTTATTGCACCGTAACCATGGATAATCTTCATCGTTTATCAGGATGCTTGGGTCAACCTTGACTTTGAAGGGAGGAATTTCATGAAACTTTTCATAATCTTCAGACATGTCTGTCTTGCCCTCCACTCTCACAATGTCCCTTTTTCCTGAAAGAACTATGTGGCGCTTTGGCTCATCGTATGATGTATTCGCTTCCTTATCTTTTCTTTTTCTCGGTCTGGTAGACATGTCCTACACATAGATAACATGTGCCACATCATTGGCTAGGACGAACGGTTCGTCAGTGTACCCAAGATTGTTCAGATCCACTGTTGCCATTCCGTAATGTGGGTCTACCTGTACCCCACCTCCTGATAGATTGACCCATTTGCACTTAAACAAAGGGACCTTAAAATCATGTCCATAGTCAAGTTCCCATATGTCCATTATGTAACCATAATATGTGTCCTTTTCCCTCTTGGTTGCTGCATCAAAGCGGACACCGCTGTTTTGGTTGGTGCTCTTTTGATGTTGGGCGATCGTGTAAAATGTATTCCCATTTATCTCGTATCATTTGTAAGTCAATACAGTCGAAGATGGTCCCCTGGACAACGAGTACAACTCATCACAAACAATGGTGTCACCTCTGAGACGTGTTTGCAACCAACTGCTGAAAGTCCTGATGTGTTCACATGTAATCCAGTCGTCACACTGCTCCGGGTGTTTGGAGCGCAGACTGTTCTTGTGTTCGTCGACATACGGGGTCACCAAGGTAGAGTTCTGTAGAACTGTGTAGTGTGCTTGAGACCAAGAATGCTCGTCCCTGCATATTATTGAGTCCGCTCCTAGCATGCCTTTTCCAGTCAGTCTCCCATCATACCGCGATTTAGGGAGACCTATCTTCTTAAGGCCAGGAATGAAGTCAACACAAAACCCAATGACATCCTTTGTTTGATGGCCCATGGAGATGCTTCCTTCTGGCCTAGCACGGTTACGGACATATTTCTTTAGGACTCCCATGAACCTCTCAAAGGGGAACATATTGTTTAGAAATACGGGGCCCAGAATGACAATCTCGTCGACTAGATGAACTAGGACGTGCGTCATGATATTGAAGAAGGATGGTGGGAACACCAGCTCGAAAATGACAAGACATTGCGCCACATCACTCCTTAGCCTTGGTATGATTTCTGGATCGATCACCTTCTGAGTGATTGCATTGAGGAATGCACATAGCTTCCCAATGGCTAATCAGACGTTTTCCTGTAGAAGCCCCCTCAATGCAACCGGAAACATAGGTTCTGGAACTTTTTCTCTGGAATATTTATTATTCCCTGTATATTCGATGTGAAGCCAGTCGAGACCTTCATACTGAGCAGGCATTCAAAAAAGATTTCCTTCTCTTCTTTGGTAAGATCGTAGCTGGCAGGACCTTCATACTGCTTTGGAGGCATGCCGTATTTTTCGTGCAAACATTGGAGGTCCTCCCGGGACTCAGGTGTATCTTTTGTCTTCCCATACACGCCCAAGAAGCCTAACAGGTTCACGCAAAGGTTCTTCGTCATGTGCATCACGTCGATTGAAGAGCATACATCTAGCTCTTTCCAGTAGGGTAGGTCCCAAAATATAGATTTCTTCTTCCACATGGGTGCGCATCCCTCAGCGTCATTCGGAAACTAGTCCGCCAGGACCCTGTCCAAATATTACGTGTAAATGAGAGACCATAGCAAGTATGTGATCACCGGTACGCATGGCAGGCCTCTTCCGGTGATCTGCCTTGCTTTTGAAATGCTTGCCTTTCTTTCGACATTGATGGTTGGTCGGGAGAAATTGACAATGGCCCAGGTACACATTCTTCCTGCATCTGTCCAGGTATATACTTTCGGTGTCAGCTAAACAGTGCGTGCATGCGTGGTATCCCTTGTTTGTCTGTCCTGAAAGGTTATTGAGAGCGGGCCAATCATTGATGGTCACGAACAGCAACGCCTTTAGGTAAAATTCTTCCCCCATGTGCTCATCCCACGCACATACACCTGTTCCATTCGACAGTTGTAAGAGTTCTTCAACTAATGGCCTTAGGTACACATCAATGTTGTTGCCGGGTTGCTTAGGGCCTTGGAAGAGAATTGGCATCATAATGAACTTCCGCTTCATGCACATCCAAGGAGGAAGGTTATACATACATAGAGTCACGGGCCAGGTGCTGTGATTGCTGCTCTGCTCCCCGAAAGGATTAATGCCATCAGCGCTTAAAGCAAACCATACGTTCCTTGGGTCACTTGCAAACTCAGCCCAGAACTTTCTCTCGATTTTTCTCCACTGCAGCCCGTCAGCGGGTGCTCTCAACTTCCCGTCTTTCTTACGGTCCTCACTGTGCCATCGCATCAACTTGGCATGCTCTTTGTTTCTGAACAGTCATTTCAACCGTGGTATTATAGGAGAATACCACATCACCTTCGCAGGAACCTTCTTCCTGCGGGGCTCACTGTCAACATCACCAGGGTCATCTCGTCTGATCTTATACCGCAATACACCGCATACCGGGCATGCGTTCAAATCCCTTGTACGCACCGCGGTAGAGGATGCAGTCATTAGGGCCTGCATGTATCTTCTCCACCTCCAATCCTAGAGGGCATACGACCTTCTTTGTTGCGTACGTACTGTCGGGCAATTCGTTATCCTTTGGAAGCTTCTTCTTCAATATTTTCAGTAGCTTCTCAAATCCTTTGTCAGGCACGGCATTTTCTGCCTTCCACTGCAATTCCAGTACGGTGCCGAGCTTTGTGTTGCCATCTTCGCAATTGGGGTACAACCGTTTTTTGTGATCCTCTAACATGCGATCGAACTTCAGCTTCTCTTTTTCACTTTCACACTTTTCCCTTGCATCAACAATGACCCGGCAGAGATCATCATCGGGCACATCGTCTGGTTCCTCTGGATCTTCAGCTTCCCCCGTTGCAGCATCACCGTATTCAGGGGGCACATAGTTGTCATCATCCTCCTCTTCTTCGCTATCTTCCATCATAACCCCTATTTCTCCGTGCTTCGTCCAAACATTATATTGTGGCATGAAACCCTTATAAAGCAGGTGGGTGTGAAGGATTTTCTTGTCAGAGTAAGACCTCGTATTCCCACAATCAGGGCATGAACAACACATAAAACCATTCTGCTTGTTTGCCTCAGCCACTTCGAGAAAAATATGCACGCCCTTAATGTACTCAGAGGTGTGTCTATCACCGTACATCCATTGCCGGTTCATCTGCGTGCATTATGTATAATTATGTGTGTCAAAAGTAACAAAATTAGACAAGTATCTATCTAAAGTAAGATTTTTTTTCTTTCGGAAAGAAGATAAGAACAAGAGGCTCACTACGGTGGTGCCGGCGACGAGATCGGCGCGGGCGATCGACGGCGGTGAAGACGAGGACGAGGCGTGACGGACTGCTAAACCTAGACAAATCTCGGAAAAATGGAGCTCGGAGGTCGAGCTTCGAGAGGAGAAAGCTTAACTAGTGTGTCTTGGGCATTTCATCGAACACCTCATGTGCATGGGAGGTGAGCTAGAGCACCCAATGCCCTCCCCTTCGCCGGCTAGCAAAAAATAGAGCACTATGGAGTGCTCTGCTCGCTGACGATAGGGTATATATAGGCAACTCATTTGTCCCGGTTCGTGGCTGGAACCGGGACTAAAGGCCATCCTTCTGTCCCGGTTCCTGCCACGAACCGGGACCAATGGTTGTGGGCCAGGAGCGAGGCCCATTGGTCGCGGTTCGTGCCAAGAACCGGGACAAATGGGCCCAGACGAACCGGGACCAATGCCCACGAGGCCCCGGCCGGCCCCCTGGGCTCACGAATAGGGACAAATGCCTCCATTGGTCCCGGTTCGTGTCAGAACCAGGACTAATGGGTTGGCCAGGCCCGAACGAAAGACCCTTTTTCTACTAGTGTGACAATGAGTATGTTCTCGTGTAAATACTCCCTCCTTTCCGGTTTATAAGGCTCAAATCTCCAATCTCATCAACCAAGGCATTTTGTGAGTGGAGGAATGTATCTCGTACTTTACAAAACTACCCCAATTAAACTCATGCATAAATTTGAATTAATTGCAGTGCATGCATGCTTGGCCACTAGATGAGTAGGAACATTACATTCATTGGTGTGTTCCTCTTTAATTCTTGCATGCAAAGATTTAATGTGCATTGGAAACTAAAAATGAGATGGACATGAGCCATCTAAATTGGAAAAACAAAAAAGTTGAAATAAGCCTTATAAACCGGAAAGGAGGGAGTATTCTAGTGTGCTAAAGCTAAGACGATGAATAATTTATATGGTTGACTCTTCTGATGGGATCTGTGAGAAAGTAAAGTCTAAATATTCTGAAGTGCTTGCTAGAAGTAGTGGCTATTTGAAGGTTTTAAGCACAAAGTTTAATAGAAAACATGGAATTACTGCCTCTAGCTGACCATTGTTCTTATGCTTTCAGTGCACTTCTTAAGTTTTTGTGGGCATCACCTCATCTTCACAGGTAGTTCGGGCCTTGGTAGCGAGGCGAGTTGATGTGGCCAAGCAAGGTCTGCCCACCACAGCCAATCTAGCTAGCAAGATGACATGCTTGTGAGGTCGAGTTAAGGTGACGACAGCCTCCGCTGATCACTGTGTCGGTGGGCTGTGGTCCTTGATGACTGAGCAAGGAATATTAAGGCGAGCAGTGTCCCATATGGACATGCATTTTCTCTAACTACATGCATAATGGCAGTTGTCATGTGGAACTTGTCGACGCTCACTTTTCATCCTAAGGGTTTTTAGTTTAGTCCTAGAACAACGACCATCGCACGAGGATGTTCGTGACACCAGTAGCATCATCCAATACTGATGAGCAAAAACATTTCTTATGAAAAACACTTTATTAAAAAAAACATGTCAACACATTAATATTACAACGACATTTATTTAACACATACATTTTTATGTTCAAATTGCGTGAAAAATTCATAAATACATGGACCAATATTTAATCATGAACATTTCCTTAAAAACATAGATACTCACCTATCTCCAAAATGCATCCTTGTAATTTCCATAAAACAAAAGAGAAATAGAGAAACAAAAGCAAAAAATTAAAATAGAAAAGGAAGAATCGAAGAATTTCTGAAGCGACGTTGGTCTAAACAGTTTGAACATCTATTACTATACTAATCCTAGACTCCCTAGAAAATCCAACGTTAATTAGAATTTATGATCCGGTAATTTGGTGGGACCGAATTATAACGGTGTAGATCAACTTGCAAACGGAAAAAAACTCATCTCAATCTCCATCTTTTTTTTCTTTGAGGGATCAATCTTGCACGCATCTTCTTTTCTACAATATAAAAATTCTTTGTGTTCGTTGGTAAAAAGGGCCACCAAGCCTGATGTCTTCACGTCATCTTCAGAACAGATCACCATTCCCTCAACAGAAAAACAGATCCCCGTCCCTGTATAAAGATAAAATCTCCCTAGCACTCAAAAAAAAAAAGATAAAATCTCCTTCGATCGCTGATGGTCCAGGCTTCCTGTCCTCACGCCGCCACCATGACTTTCGTGGTGGGTTCTTGTCCTCATGCTCGACCCATTGTATGCACTTCTCCTATGCCGTCAGATATCCCAGACTTGTGTTTGATCATTGGTTTAGAACGATCTATTCGTTTGTGGAACTAGATCAAATCTATTTTCTGCCAAATCTTTCGTTGGTGTGTACATCACCTAGGCTACGGGCTAGATCGATCTATTTCATTGTTTGCAGATTTGGGTGATAACTCTTTCCTCGGTGCATCTACCGTGGTTGTCTTTTCCATGCATACAACACCCAGGCCATGGCCGCCACTGCCATTGCTATTGAAGGTACACGTGCGGTCATGACTTAACCTTATTGGTGACGTAATGCCCAATACCCTCCATGTTGCCGCCGCGCCATGACACCGTTTTGCTATCACCTGGATAACAGCACCTCAGCAATTTCTTTATCTCTGCCGTGCAGCAACATCGGACTTCAATTGTGCCTACTAGCAAGCCATCCAGTCGTGATTGATTTCTTGGCAGCAGATTTTGTGCTTTCTATATAAATCTAGGTGTTCACTGCGATCAGGGTTATTTTCCCATTATGTCCATTTAAACTGTTCTTCTGCAGCTTCAATCATGAATTCAGAATCACTCGCCCTGCCTGATCAACCATGTCGTTTGGATTCCTAATGGCAAGACCCAATTAATTTTGTTGCCCCGTGCTTATTATTTAAGGGGTGAGTTAATTACAATACGTTTTGGGTGCTTCTTCAGCACGCCTGTTGATAGCAACATTTGAGGTAAAACTCCTGGCATGCCAGCTGGTGGTGTTTTTCTTTAATATTTCTACAATATAGTTAATTTTTCAACCTTTTTACATGTGCACTGCGACCTGATAATGTCCATTTATATGCCAGTTCTTATATGTTCTAGCATGCATCTTGCATCCCTAATGCTTCGATGGTATGTGCATATAACTTTCTCTTCTCTCGGATTGATGAGACTTTACACTCAGTGGAACCATTAATATCATGCTCATGAAACTAGCAATTGTATAAATTTTTCCATAACAATTTTCGTTTGTGTGTTTCTAGCAAGGTTACTCTCTTCACGTCATCTCTTCTCAACAGATCACTGTCCCTAAAAAATCTCAATATATCACCGAACGTCTAAAGAAAAGGCACAACAAGGCTACCGAATTTGCAATCCTCATGACGCCGCGATACCTATCTTTGGGTGCCATCAGTAGTGGCTTCTTCTCTGCAAGATCGAGCAATTGACCTGCTCTTCTCCTATTTCGCCATGGTATTATCACAGACGTGTGTTTGGCCTTTGTACCGTGCAGATCCACCCGCGCCCTCTCCATTGTTGATCTACCAGTCCTACAGAACAGCTCGAGTAAGCAGTCCAACGCCGTTGGCCAGCCCATTCCAGTAGTGATGAACATGTATCAACAGATTTGTCCTGCGTCCATGCCGTTGGGGTATCTGCAGCTTCTAAGTGCTAATTTGTGTCTGGGCTTATGATCTTCTCTTACACATTACCAACAGTTGCATCCTGATTAAATTTATATTGCTTTACTAATATAAAGCATGCAGGATGATGCTCAGTTCAACAATGGCAGTCGGTTGTCTATATTTCAGAACTTATTCCATGCACCGAGTCTCTGTAACAACATATTGATAACCTGCCTGTTCCTGCATGTGGTTGTGTGAGGCCCTGAAGTGTTAGGTCGATGGTGCAGCGGCTGGCGACAGTGTGCCTGCTGGACGCAGTGGGCAGATAGGAAGAGTATGTCCTGTATCGATATATAGTTTTCTCTATTCAGTTGGTTATGAATGAAACTGGGGATCACGTATTATATGCATGCATGATGGCTATGTACGTTTTCCTCTCCAGATGGTGTGTCGGACTGCTATTTGGTTGAAGACATTGACCCTTTTATTTCTTAGTTTCTTTCCAATATAATAATTGATATGGTTGATTTCTTTACTAAAGGATTTGTTAGCAGTACAGTATGGCTTGCGTTCCAAGTTTGTGATTTTATTTTAGATAAATATTCTGTAGCTGGCCAATTGATATCTTCACACACATGCATGCTAAGTTGCACATGTTCTCTTCCAATGAAGAGATGAGAAAAATGGAAGCAAGAATCTAGATCTGCATACAGTAGCAGATCGTGGCAGCTCTTTCTGACCAACGAGAGGGGTATATTGTTCTGCTATGTCATTAAAAGTGTATGGAAATTTTCAAGTAATGTATGTTATAGAATTATTTTTCAAAGAAGTTTGCGACATAGGAGATTCAGTTTGTAAATATAAAAAGGGAGAGGAGTATTCACATGTTTCTTCTTTCTGAAATTCATAGTGAACTTTTTTCATCTATACTATGTTGCTTTCTATAATAGCGTCAGTATAGACAAACCAATCACATGGAATATAAAAACACAAATCAGTGATGTATTGCACTCAGTTGTGTATTCCTTCTGCATGTTCATCAAAATATTCAAATTATGTTACATGGAGTTTAGTTCAAAACTTGACAATAGCAACAACAAGGTTACCTAACCTGGTACAACCACAAAATATTTTCATGCTTGCTCTAGGTTTTGTTGTTGGCAATTGATCATTGGACATCACTAAGTTTTACCAAGGTTAATAATTCTTCACCCTGATATTTGCAAATAAGAATATATACAACATTAGGCTCTATAAATTACGGTGTGCTCTCAAATATATTTTGAAACGTAATTTTCGAAACTCTATTTACATTTTTTCTTTTATACCCAGTTTGTGTAAAAATAGCTAACTCCTGTTGAATATTGCATGCAAAAAAGTGTTACTCCCTCCAATCCTAAATAAGTGTCGCGATTTTGAAGTGGGGTTAGTTCAATACTGCGACACTTATATTGAATAGGAGGTACTAATAGAAGTTCAACTTCAATACATCTACCTAAAATTGGCTAGCCCGTGCAGATGCACGGGTTTACGACTAGTTTCATTTAATTACGCTGTACAGAATTCTTAAAATAAAAGGGCTTTGGCCCATCCATGGTGGGATCAATCTGGGCCGCGAGACATGATCGAAATGGCTGAAATCACGATGCAGACGTTGACGCTGACGTTGGATCCCTATTTCTTCCCGCGCGGAGATGAAATCATACGCAGAAACATTACTTCCTTCCATTTCTGCCGAGTTTACTTCTTACAGTTTACCATTCTCCCTGAACCCTAGCCCCTCTTACCACCTACCCACGCTGCTATATATATCCAGCCATTCCGTCCAATCCAGTCACAAGTTCACAGCCATTCCCTCATTTACTTCCATACACACTAGTAGAAAACAGGGCTTTCGTCCAGGCCAGTTCAGCCCATTAGTCCCGGTTCAATCCAGAACCGGGACCAATGGAGCTATTTGCCCCGGTTCGTGAGCCCAGGGGGCCGGCCGGGCCACGTGGGCCATTGGTCCCGGTTCGTCCGGACCTTTTGGTCCCGGTTGGTGGGACGAACCGGGAATGGTCCTGGCTCCTGGCCCATCACTATTGGTCCCGGTTGGTGGCATGAACCGGGACCAAAGGCTTCCCTTTAGTCCCGGTTCATGCCACCAACCGGGTCTAATGGCGCTGCCTATATATAGCCCCTCGCGCAAGAGCAGAGCACACTGCTCTGTTTTTTCTGGCCGAGGGGGAGAGGGCTTGGTGGTGCTCTAGCTCACCTCCTATGCACACAAGGTGTTCGATGGAATGCCCGAGCCACACTACTTAAGGTTTCTCCTCTCCAAGCTCGACCGCCAAGATCCATTTTCCTCAATATTTATCTAGGTTTAGCGGTCCGTCACGCCCCGTCCCCGTCTTCATCGCCGTCGATCACCCGCGCCGATTTCATCGCCGGCACCACCATGGTGAGCCTCTTGTTCTTATCTTCTTTCTGAAAGGAATAATATTATTACTTGTTTGTTTAGATAGATACTTGTATTATTTTCTTACTTTTATTATTGCATCTTATATAGTGCGATGGTTTTGGTATCCGGCCCCGTCGGCCCTCGTCCTGTCTATGATTCGGATGTGGTATATATATTCTCTTTTCATAACTATTGGTTCATTTATTGTTTATGAAAATTATGCCAACCAACGTGACATAGATTTTATTTATCTAGGAGGTTGTTGAACCGGAAATTCCATCCGACCCTATTGTCGAGAGGTTAAATTTAGTTGAAGAAGAAAACAATTTCTTGAAGGAAAAAATAAAAAAACTTGAGGAGGAGAAGATGATATTGGAGTTGCATGTTGCGGATGTCGTCGATGATCACAAGATCAAGATGGATGCAATGCGCTTGAAGATGAGAAAGATTAGAAAATATGCCATTCATACCGAGGCTTGGTATCATTATGCCGTTGGATCAGTTGTTACCTTGGTTGCGATTATGATAGCATTTGGTTTCGCATTGAAATGTTTTACATAGTTTTAGTGTATGGTTTAATTAATTTAGATGCTCTGCAGAGCTTTATGTTGTTAGATGAGAACTATGTATTTACTTTGGTTTTAATGTGATGATGAACTTCTATTAATTTGGTCACTTAATTATCTATTCATGATGTTCTGAAATGATTTTTGACACACTTAATTATATATAATGCACGCAGATGAACCGGCAATGGATGTACGGTGACAGACACACCTCCCAGTACATTAAGGGCGTGCATGATTTTCTCGAAGTGGCTGAGGAAAACAAGCAGAATGGTTTTATGTGTTGTCCATGCCCTATATGTGGGAATACGAAGTCTTACTCTGACCGGAAAATCCTTCACACCCACCTGCTTTACAAGGGTTTCATGCCACACTATAATGTTTGGACGAGGCACGGAGAAATAGGGGTTATGATGGAAGACGGCGAGGAAGAAGAGTACAATGACAACTATGTGCCCCCTGAATACGGTGATGCTACTGAACATCAAGATGCACCAGACGATGTGCACGATGGTGCTGCAACGGGCGAAGCTGCTGAAGATCAAGAGGAACCAGACGATGTGCCCCATGATGATGATCTCCGCCGGGTCATTGTCGATGCAAGGACACAATGCGAAAGTCAAAAGGAGAAGCTGAAGTTCGATCGCATGTTGGAGGATCACAAAAAAGGGTTGTACCCCAATTGCGAAGATGGCAACACAAAGCTCGGTACCGTACTCGAATTGCTGCAGTGGGATGCAGAGAATGCTGTGCCTGATAAAGGATTTGAGAAGCTACTGAAAATAATGAAGAAGAAGCTTCCAAAGGATAACGAATTGCCCGACAGTACATACGCAGCAAAGAAGGTCGTATGCCCTCTAGGATTGGAGGTGGAGAAGATACATGCATGCCCTAATGACTGCATCCTCTACCGTGGTGCCTACAAGGATATGAACGCATGCCCGGTATGCGGTGCATTGCGGTATAAGATCAGACGAGATGACCCTGGTGATGTTGACGGCGAGCCTCCCAGGAAGAGGGTTCCTGCGAAGGTGATGTGGTATGCTCCTATAATACCACGGTTGAAACGTCTGTTCAGAAACGGAGAGCATGCCAAGTTGATGCGATGGCACAGTGAGGACCGTAAGATAGACGGAAGTTGAGAGCACCCGCTGACGGGTCGCAGTGGAGAAAAATCGAGAGAAATTACTGGGATGAGTTTGCAAAGGACCCAAGGAACGTATGGTTTGCTTTAAGCGCGGATGGCATTAATCCTTTCGGGGAGCAGAGCAGCAATCACAGCACCTGGCCCGTGACTCTATGTATGTATAACCTTCCTCCTTGGATGTGCATGAAGCGGAAGTTCATTATGATGCCAGTTCTCATCCAAGGCCCTAAGCAACCCGGCAACGACATTGATGTGTACCTAAGGCCATTAGTTGAAGAACTTTTACAGCTGTGGAATTGAAACGGTGTATGTACGTGGGATGAGCACAAAAAGGAGGAATTTTAAAGGCGTTGCTGTTCGCGACCATCAACGATTGGCCCGCTCTCAGTAACCTTTCAGGACAGACAAACAAGGGATACCACGCATGCACGCACTGTTTACTTGACACCGAAAGTATATACCTGGGAAGCTGCAGGAAGAATGTGTACCTGGGCCATCGTCGATTTCTTCCGACCAACCATCAATGTCGAAAGAAAGGCAAGCATTTCAAAGGCGAGGCAGATCACCGGAAGAAGCCCGCCATGCGTACCGGTGATCACGTACTTGCTATGGTCAATGATTTACACGTAATCTTTGGAAAGGGTCCCGGCGGACTAGCTGTTCCGAATGACGCTGAGAATAACGCACCCATGTGGAAGAAGAAATCTATATTTTGGGACCTACCCTACTGGAAAGACCTAGAGGTCCGCTCTTCGATCGACGTGATGCACGAGACGAAGAACCTTTGCGTGAACCTGCTAGGCTTCTTGGGCGTGTATGGGAAGACAAAAGATACACCTGAGGCACGAGAGGACCTGCAACGCTTGCACGAAAAAGAGGGCATGCCTCCGAAGCAGTATGAAGGTCCTGCCAGCTACGCTCTTACAAAAGAAGAGAAAGAAATATTCTTTCAATGCCTGCTTAGTATGAAGGTCCCGACTGGTTTCTCGTAGAATATAAAGGGAGTAATAAATATGCCAGAGAAAAAGTTCCAGAACCTAAAGTCTCATGACTGCCACGTGATTATGATGCAACTGCTTCCGGTTGCATTGAGGGGGCTTCTACCAGAAAACGTCCGATTAGCCATTGTGAAGCTATGTGCATTCCTCAATGCAATATCTCAGAAGGTGATCGATCCAGAAATCGTACCAACGCTAAGGAGTGATGTGGCGCAATGTCTTGTCAGTTTCGAGCTGGTGTTCCCACCATCCTTCTTCAATATCATGACGCACGTCCTAGTTCATCTAGTCGACGAGATTGTCATTCTGGGGCCCGTATTTCTACACAATATGTACCCCTTTGAGAGGTTCATGGGAGTCCTAAAGAAATATGTTCGTAACCGTGCTAGGCCAGAAGGAAGCATCTCCATGGGCCATCAAACAGAGGATGTCATCGGGTTTTGTGTTGACTTCATTCCTGGCCTTAATAAGATAGGTCTCCCTAAATCGCGGTATGAGGGGAGACTGACTGGAAAAGGCACATTTGGAAGAGACTCAATAATATGCAGGGACGGATATTCTTGGTCTCAAGCACACTACACAGTTCTACAGAACTCTACCTTGGTGACCCCGTATGTCGATGAACACAAGAACAGTCTGCGCTCCAAACACCCGGAGCAGTGCGACGACTGGATTACATGTGAACACATCAGGACTTTCAGCAGTTGGTTGGAAACACGTCTCAAAGGTTACAACACTGTTTGTGATGAGCTGTACTTGTTGTCCAGGGGACCATCTTCGACTGTAATGATTTGGAAAGGATACGAGATAAATGGGAATACATTTTACACGATTGACCAAGATGAAAAGAGCACCAACCAAAACAGCGGTGTCCGCTTTGATGCAGCAACCGACAAGGGAAATGACACATATTATGGTCACATAGTAGACATATGGGAACTTGACTACGGAGTAGATTTTAAGGTCCCTTTGTTTAAGTGCAAGTGGGGCAATCTGTCAGGAGGCGGGGTACAGGTAGACCCACAGTACGGAATGACAACAGTGGATCTGAAAAATCTTGGGTACACTGACGAACCATTCGTCCTGGCCAATGATGTGGCACAGGTTATCTATGTGAAGGACATGTCTACCAGACTGAGGAAAAGAAAAGATAAGGAAGCGAATACATCATACAATAAGCCAAAGCGCCACATAGTTCTTTCAGGAAAAAGGGACATCCTGGGAGTGGAGGGCAAGACAGACATGTCTGAAGAGTATGAAAAGTTTCATGAAATTTCCCCCTTCAAAGTCCAGGCTGACCCAAGCATCCTGATAAACGATGAAGATTATCCATGGTTACGGCGCAATAAGCAAACGACACAAGCGAAGAAAAAGTGAAGACTTTCTCCCGCAACTATTATGATGATACCATGCCAACTTTGTAACACACGAGTATGATACCATTGTCCGTTTTGTTCATGAACATGCTATGCCAACTTTTTCAGAGTTCATTTGAAAACTATGAATTTGAAAACCTCGCCAACCGAAGGGCGCTCACACCGGTTTATAAGCTCGTCCCTCTACGCCTTGTTGAGCTCACAAACTTGTGATTCACACAAATTTCAAAGAATTCAAATTTTATAAAACTAATGGCACAAACAGAAAATTTATAATTGTTCTAAAACAAATGGCACTAACAGAAAGTTTATAATTTTGCTGAGCTAAAAGCAAAAAGAATTAAAAAATAAAGCAAAAAACCAAAAGAAAATAAATAATGCAGAAAACAAAACAAAAAAACTTGAAAAATAAAAATAAAAATAGCAACAATAAGCATTTTGTTGTAAGTAGAAACAAAATAAAATAAATAAAGCAACAAAGAAAACAAAAAAAATGTTTTCGAATTTTAAAACTAATGGCACTAAAAGAAAGTTTATATTTTTTCTAAAACTAAAAGCACTAACAGAAAGTTTATAATTTTGCTGACCTAAAAGCAAAAAGAATTAAAAAATAAAGCAAAAAACCAAAAGAAAATAAATAATGCAGAAAACAAAACAAAAAAACTTGAAAAAAAAATAAAAATAGCAACAATAAGTATTTTGTTGTAAGTAGAAACAAAATAAAATAAATAAAGCAACAAAGAAAACAAAAAAAGTGTTTTCAAATTTTAAAACTAATGGCACTAATAGAAAGTTTATATTTTTTCTAAAACTAAAAGCAAAAAGAAATAAAATATAAAGCAAAAAAAAGTGCCACCTACTGGGCCCCCACGGCCTGAATACGACTAGAAACCCTATGGGCTAGGATTCAGGCCCGTGGAAGGCCCAGTAGGCCCACAGGCACAGATGGCAGAGTTAGGCCCGAAAGCCTGCTTTAGAGAGGAGCTCGAGAGGGAAGCCGCACCGCACCTTATAAACTGGTGCGGCTCCCTCTCAACTAGCGAGGTGGGACTAAACATTTGGCGCGGGGCAGCACATGGCCTTTGGTCCCGGTTGGTGCCACCAACCGGGACTAAAGGGGGCATTGGTCCCGGTTCGTGGCTCAAACCGGGGCTAATGCCCCCCTTTAGTCCCGGTTGGTGGCTCCAACCGGGACAAAAGGCCGCCGCTTCCCGCCCTTTGGGCTGCTGAAAATTGGCCTTTGGTCCCGGTTGGTGGCACCAACCGGGACTAAAGGGGGCACTAGTCCCGGTTTGTGCCACGAACCGGGACCAATGCCCTTGCTATATAACCAGGACTTGTGAAAATTTCACATCTCCCTCGCCTCCCTAGCCAGATGCCCCCGCCGCCAGGCTGCCCAAATCGCTCGCGCGCTCGTCGTCGCCGTCGCCGCCATCCCCATCTCCCCGTGCCCCTGCCCCGCGCCCGAGCCCACGCCGGCCGCCGCCCTGTGCCCCTGCCCCGTCCCCGAGCACGCACGGCCGCGCCCCTGCGCCCCGGCCCGCCCCCACCATTGTCGTCGTCGCCGAC
>NC_041385.1:840350782-840359590 GCF_002162155.2 Triticum dicoccoides
GACGCCGCCCCTCCTCCCCGTTCGGTCCGGCTCCGGCAACCCCCTTTCCTCCCTGTCCCCTCTTCATATAATTTTTTTTCATATGCATATGTTGATTATATGGATGGATGGATGATGTATATGTTCATTATATGGATGGATGGATGATGTATGCTTTTTTTCATATAATTTTTTTAGGCAGATTTTTAGAATTTTTTGTGTAAGTATGTTATGTTTATATGTATGTATGTATGTTCATATATATGTATGTATGTTTATATGCAAAGAAAATGTATGCATGTATGTTCATATGAAAGAAAAATGTATGTATGTATATCTGTTTATATGTCTTTTTTTTAAAAAAATTGTTTTTTGCATTTTTATAAAAATGTATATATGTTCTCTGTGTATGTATATGTTTTATGTTCATAGATTTTTATTTGAACATTAATTAAAAAAACAAGCAATACAAGAAGAAGAAAAAGAATGAGAGGAAAAAGGAAAAAAGAAAAGGAAGAAAGGAGAAGAAGAGGGGATAGGAAGAAGAGGAGAAATAAATAAGAAGAAGAAAAAAGAAGAAAAAGAAGAGGAGAAGAAGAAAAGAATAGAGGAGAAGAAGAAAAAATATAATTTTTTTCTATTTTTTCTTCTTCTCCTCTATTCTTTTCTTCTTCTCCTCTTTTTTTTTCTTCTTTTTTTCTTCTTCTTCTTCCTTCTTCCTTCTTCCTCTTTTCTTCATTTTCCTTATTTTCCTTTCTCGAGGGATAAGAAGAAAACTTTGACACGAGGGGGGGGGTACCGATACCCCCTCCCCGATAACATTATTTTCCCATGTATATGTATGTTGCGTCGTTGTCGATATAACGAGGGTGTCGAGGATCGCCGAGGGGTCGAGAGTCGGGAACTAGGGTAGAGGGTCGAGGGTCGTTAAGGGGTCAAGGGTCGAAGGTTTCAGGGTCGAGGGTTCCTATAGTGTCAAAGTATTGAATAAATCCATGGCTTCATCATTAGCCGGAAGTAACCATGGCATGATGGTACGAAGTCCTCCAAAGTTGTTCTGGAATGGAGTCCCGGATAGGATAATTTGCCTTTTTGCTGAACTTTGTACCAAAAAGCGAATTATCCTATCTGGGACTCCGTTCCAAAACAACTTTGGAGAGCTTCGTACCATCATGCACCTGTTACTTTCGCCTAATGATGAAGACATGGTTTTGTTTGAATCCTTTGACACTAGGCGATCCCGACCACTCGGCGATCTTCGACCCCTTGAACCCTCGACCGCTCGGCGATCCACGACCCTCTACCCTACCGTGGGCGTCGATGCCCACGTCACTTGTGGGACATAGATGTACTGTTCAACGCCGACCCCCTCCCGATAGCTTCAACACGTGGGGGGGGGTCGATATTACCCCCTCCTAGCTTGAAGCGTTCTCGAGGCCACCCCCTAACCCTTGAAGCGTTGTCGAGGCCACCCCAAACCCTAGAGAAGCAGCGTCGAGGCCAGTAATATGATTCCTTATTGCGATTAGCTAGCTAGTTCTACGTTTGCCACTAATATATCCATATCTGTCATGTTTGAATAACAATTTCCATGTTGTAAATATTTGTAGAAACTATGGACACCCCCCGAGACGAAGCACAAGAAGCGTTGTTGAGGGACATAATCGCACAAGGAAGTGATGCTGTCCGCTCGATGATGTTTCTCAACGACAACGATGGTCTGGAAGGAGAGGGTGAAGAAGCAGCTGGCTATGATTTACATGGCTCCAATGACCCAATGCCGGTGCAAGAAGGAGAGGGTGAAGAAGTAGACCGTGAGGACGGCTCCGGTGATCACCAAACCGAGTCCGGCCAGGTATATATATTACTTAAGCCTATGCTGACTAGCTCTCGTCTTTGTTTTGGTATATATGTACACATATTAATTAACTCTCGTCTTTGTTCTTTTTTCTAGCCCTCCGGATCGGGCACAACTTCGGTAAAGAGACGAGGCCCGAAGAAAAAGTTGAGCTCCGATGAAAAGTTTGAGATCATACAAATCGCGCGCGACGGCCAACCGATTGAACCCTACCGGACAAAGAAGGCATTTGTTGCTCAGTGCGGGGTTCTGGTTAGGGACAAGATCCCGATCAGCATCCACCAATGGTATAAGCCTAAGAACGAAAACCCTGAGGTGTCTTGTGTCAATGATATGCAGAAAAATGATCTTTGGACTGAGCTGAAGTCAAATTTTACCCTACCGCTAGAGGATGGTCCGGAGAAGCCAGTAATAGAGCCATTAATCAAGCCTTTTGCTCTTAAGAAGATGGCAGAACTATTCAGGAATTGGAAGAAAGAACTCAATACGTATGTCAAAAATAATGAGACACCAGAATTCAAGGGCAAATATGAGAAGATCAGAGATGACTGGCCCGCATTTGTGGCCTACAAGACATCGGAAAAGAGTAAAAAGATGTCAGCGACAAACAAGAGAAATGCTACGAAGAAGAAGCTTCACCATCGCACGGGGTCAGGTGGCTACCTCGTAGCCCGGCCTAAGTGGGCCAAGGCTGAGAATGATCTGCTTGATAAAGGGATCGAACCCGAGACAATGAACTGGCCAGACCGTTGCCGGACTTGGTTCTTTGGGGCCGGCGGATCCTTGGACCCCTATAACAGGGAAGTGCATTTGGACGGACGAACAATTGGACATACCAGTCAAGAGGCTTCAACATTATACCGAAGCAGCGCAGCAAGGGAAGTCCGTTCCAGACAGGGCGAAGGACGAGCTCACAATGGCCCTCGGGAATCCTGAGCACCCTGGACGGACACAAGGCACGCAAGGCTCCGTTTCGTGGAAGGCTGGATTTCCGGACGCAGGGGGTTACAAAACCCATGAGAGGAGGAAGAAACTAGAGCAGAGCCTAATGCAGGCGTTGCACGAAAGGGTAATGGGGCTAGAGGAACGAGAAGAGGAACGAGAAGCAGCAGATCAAAACAAACGACCTGCCGAAGCTTCCCCCGAAGCTACCCCGCCATCTCAGCGGAGAAGCAGCGTGGCTTCCACCGAGCTGCTTTAGCCAGAGCAGCATGCCTTGACGGCTCCTGCCAGCTATCCCGTGGATGGTATCACAAATGCTGAACATTGCCACCTTATGGCACAATGGAGCAATTTGAAGGTCAAGGCGGCTGTTGGCTCTGTTTATCCTACTCAACCCGACTCAACTTTTCACTGTCGGCCGATTCCAGAAGGATATGCTAAGGTGATGGTCGATGAAATAACAGAGGGATTTTAGGAGCTCCGGCTTGACCACCCTACCGGTGAAGGGGAGTATCGGCTGGGTTCTGCTCTGAAGACTCCATACCTATGGCGGAAGGATCTCATCAACCTTCCGAACTGGACGCCTCCGCCTCCTCCTCCTCCTCCGGCGAGTCAGGGCACTCCGCCTCCTGACTGCTATATATATCTGGCCTTTCCGTCCACAGGCTCACAGGCTACCCACACTGCTATATATATCTGGCCTTTCCGTCCAACCCACACTGCTATTTACTTCCTTCCTTATCACTAGTAGAAAAAGGGCCTGTTGACCCGGTTGGTGAGGGCCTTTAGTCCCGGTTCATGAACCGGGACTAAAGGGTCGGTACTAATACCCTGGCCCTTTAGTCCCGGTTCAATCCAGAACCGGGACTAATGGGCCTCCACGTGGCCTGTCCGCTGAGCCCAGGTAGGAGGACCTTTGGTCGGTTGGTGGCACCAAGCGGGACCAATAGGCATCCACGCGTCAGCATTTCTATGGCTGTGGTTTTTGTTTTTTTAAAAGGGGGGGGGGGGTTGGGGGGTTTTGGGGGGTTAATTTAGGTGTTTCATATATTGTGCTATAGCTAGCTAATTAATAGAGAAAAGTGTCCTCTCTTTTGTCCGTGCTTGGTCGATGCTACGTACTATACATACCTATAGAGAGGACTAGCTAGACACGCTAGCTAGCTAGCTAGTAATTAAGCAAACAGAAGATCGTCATGAACATATATATATGCATACAGAGAGAAGTGATATCGACCACCTCTCCTTCTCCGAGAGATTGGTCGAACAACAAGTTCTCGTATATCTATCCGACACTACCGGCTACATATATACAATAGTTATCTTTTACAATACGGACGCGTGGTCCACATAGTATTCTCCGTCTTCAGCGATCACGTGGTCAAGAAAGAATGCCGCCAATTCCTCTTGAATTGCTCGCATGCGATCTGGTGCTAGGAGTTCATCCCGCTTCCGAGACATCTAATTTTAAGAAAGGGGTCAATACATATATATATATATATATATATATATATATATATATATATGAATGAAACTCAACACAAATGATGGTAATAAAATAAAATTGTGAATATTTTTATTTACGCACTTCATATTGTTTGTCGGAGTAGCCCCTCTCATAGGTCGTGTGGCGGATGGACTCGCAAACGTAGTATCCACAGAAATCATTCCCTTGTTCCTGCCACAACCACTTTACAAGAAACAGAGGTCAGTCAAACTGATAATTAGCAAGCATGCTAAATGGTATTGATGAAACTAGTGCTTGAATCACTAGGAGATGCGCGTGGAATATGCTACTATATATTACTTACTTTCGGGTGTCTAAATTGCAGCTTCTTCGGTAGTCCCGGAGCTTTTTTGATGAATTTTCCCCAAGCCCTGCCATACAAAGAAAACAATTAATTGATATCAGAAATGAACAAAGTTGCTGATATGGTGGATAATGATCGATTTAACTTACTTCTCGAGCATTTCAGTCATGTCCGCATACTCCTTGGGATCTTTTCGCTTGGAGTCAAAGACAGTTACTACTCCCTTCTCAAGCTTAATCTCTAGGAGAATATAGTGGTAGCTGCGCACACATGCATAACTCATCAATATTACATTACTATAACCTGGACTAATAAGGAAACCGAATATGCCACAAGACAGTAACACTCACTTGAAGTTGTAAGGAAAGAGTATTATATCTTTGTGTTCATTTATTACCAACGATTGTAGCAAGTTGGCCTCGGTATCTTTGGCACGAAATTCAACCTCAGTTGCATCTATGAGACATGTGTTAATGAACCCAATATCACCCACTTGTCTTTTCTTCAATTCGGCGATCTTCAATCTGCATAATATAGTGAGGATATTTATAAATACATGCAATGAAAGGGCTGAGTTATATAGAGATACTTAATGACAGAAGTAGTACTACTTACAGACAGTAGCAGGTGACCGTTGTTTTATCGAGGGCCAATTGATTGAAAAACTGATAGAACTCCTCAAATGGAATAGGCAACAGTTCAATTCCAAGGAGGTCATGCTCCTTTTTAACTCTCAAATACAAAGTACTCCTCCCCTCAGACTCTTTGCAGGTTTTCATGTACCAATCATGCAATCTTCGCATCATCGTTGATACAGATCTTTCATCTTTGACGAGAGGCTTCCCGTACTCGTATCTTTGTATCTGCACCTCCAAGAAATCATAATGTACATCGTCGGGCAGGTAATCTGCAGGATTGCCATAACCGGGCACCATCCTCGGATCGACAATGTCGCTAGCAGGCACCTTGAGCGGGGGGCACGATTGCTTCGCTTGTTCGCCGAGCTGGGCAATTTGTTTCCCAGCTCGTCGTTCTTTCATCCTTTGATCACTGACAGTACTTCCCGACCTCTCCGCTTCGGCAAATGCCTTTCCAATAATGCGCTCATAGTTGCCTTTCGGCGGAGACTTGGGTGGTTTTGTCAGGGCAGCCAGAATGCGCTTCGCTTTGACCGGATCTACCTTCTCCTCCGGAGGTGGATGTCTCTTTGCTTTCAACCCTTGAAACCAGTCATCCACTTCGGTCTGCGCGATCTTCGCATTTTCCTCCTCGCTCCTCTCGTACGGTAACTTCTCTGGAGTCTTCAGAGAAGGACCGAATCTGTATCTCCTCCCGCCTTTGGCTGTACTGCTAGACGCCGGCAGAGCAGACGGAGCGGATGTCTTCTTTCCTTGCTTACGAGGCGGAGGAGAAGGACTACGACGCGCCGGAGAAGCCGAAGCGGTGGCGGGTCTCTTCCGCCCTTGCTGACGAGGCGGAGAAGGAGGAGGCTGGCTGCTCGGGCGCGCTGGTGCGGGCGGAGAAGGAGACGGAGTGCCGCCACGCGCCGGAGAAGGAGCCGGCCGAGTGCCCTGATCATCACTCGCCGGAGGAGGAGGCGGAGTGCCCTGACTCGCCGGAGGAGGAGGAGGAGGTGGAGGCGTCCAGTTCGGAAGGTTGATGAGATCCTTCCGCCATAGGCATGGAGTCTTCAGAGCAGAACCCAGCCGATACTCCCGTTCACCGGTAGGGTGGTCAAGCCGGAGGTCCTCAAATCCCTCCATTATTTCATCGACCATCACCTTAGCATATCCTTCTGGAATCGGCCGGCAGTGAAAAGTTGAGTCGGGTTTAGTAGGATAAACAGAGCCAACAGCCGCCTTGACCTTCAAATTGCTCCATTGCGCCATAAGGTGGCAATGTTCAGCATTCGTGATAGCATCCACGGGATAGCTGGCAGGAGCCGTCAAGGCATGCTGCTCTGGCTGAAGCAGCTCGGTGGAAGCCACGCTGCTTCTCCGCTGAGATGGCGGGGTAGCTTCGGGGGAAGCTTCGGCAGGTCGTTTGTTGTGATCTGGTGCTTCTCGTTCCTCTTCTCGTTCCTCTAGCCCCATTACCCTTTCGTGCAGCGCCGGCATTAGGCTCTGCTCCAGTTTCTTCCTCCTCTCATGGGTTTTGTAACCCCCTGCGTCCGGAAATCCAGCCTTCCACGAAACGGAGCCTGGCGTGCCTCGTGTCCGTCCAGGGTGCTCAGGATTCCCGAGGGCCATTGTGAGCTCGTCCTTCTCCCTGTCTGGAACGAACTTCCCTTGCTGCGCTGCTTCGATATAATGCTGAAGCTTCTTGACTGGTATGTCCAATTGTTCGTCCGTCCAAATGCACTTCCCTGTTATAGGGTCCAAGGATCCGCCGGCCCCGAAGAACCAAGTCCGGCAACGGTCTGGCCAGTTCATTGTCTCGGGTTCGATCCCTTTATCAAGCAGATCATTCTCAGCCTTGGCCCACTTAGGCCGGGCTACGAGGTAGCCACCTGACCCCGTGCGATGGTGAAGCTTCTTCTTCGCAGCATTTCTCTTGTTTGTCGCTGACATCTTTTTACTCTTTTCCGATGTCTTGTAGGCCACAAATGCGGGCCAGTCATCTCTGATCTTCTCATATTTGCCCTTGAATTCTGGTGTCTCATTATTTTTGACATACGTATTGAGTTCTTTCTTCCAATTCCTGAATAGTTCTGCCATCTTCTTAAGAGCAAAAGGCTTGATTAATGGCTCTATTACTGGCTTCTCCGGATCATCCTCTAGCGGTAGGGTAAAATTTGACTTCAGCTCAGTCCAAAGATCATTTTTCTGCATATCATTGACACAAGACACCTCAGGGTTTTCGTTCTTAGGCTTATACCATTGGTGGATGCTGATCGGGATCTTGTCCCTAACCAGAACCCCGCACTGAGCAACAAATGCCTTCTTTGTCCGGTAGGGTTCAATCGGTTGGCCGTCGCGCGTGATTTGTATGATCTCAAACTTTTCATCGGAGCTCAACTTTTTCTTCGGGCCTCGTCTCTTTACCGAAGTTGTGCTCGATCCGGAGGGCTAGAAAAAAGAACAAAGACGAGAGTTAATTAATATGTGTACATATATACCAAAACAAAGACGAGAGCTAGTCAGCACAGGCTTAACTAATATATATACCTGGCCGGACTCGGTTTGGTGATCATCGGAGCCGTCCTCACGGTCTACTTCTTCACCCTCTCCTTCTTGCACCGGCATTGGGTCATCGGAGCCATGTAAATCATAGCCAGCTGCTTCTTCACCCTCTCCTTCCAGACCATCGTTGTCGTTGAGAAACATCATCGAGCAGACGGCATCACTTCCTTGTGCGATTATGTCCCTCAACAATGCTTCTTGTGCTTCGTCTCGGGGGGTGTCCATAGTTTCTACAAATATTTACAACATGGCAATTATTATTCAAACATGACAGATATGGATATATTAGTGGCAAACGTAGAACTAGCTAGCTAATCACAATAAGGAATCATATTAGTGGCCTCGACGCTGCTTCTCTAGGGTTTGGGGTGGCCTCGACAACGCTTCAAGGGTTAGGGGGTGGCCTCGAGAACGCTTCAAGCTAGGAGGGGATAATATCGACCCCCCCCCATGTGTTGAAGCTATCGGGAGGGGGTCGGCGTTGAACAGTACATCTATGTCCCACAAGTGACGTGGGCATCGACGCCCGTGGTAGGGTAGAGGGTCGTGGATCGCTGAGCGGTCGAGGGTTCAAGGGGTCGAAGATCGCCGAGGGGTCGGGATCGCCTAGTGTCAAAGGATTCAAACAAAACAATGTCTTCATCATTAGGCGAAAGTAACAGGTGCATGATGGTACGAAGCTCTCCAAAGTTGTTTCGGAATGGAGTCCCAGATAGGATAATCGGCTTTTTGGTACAAAGTTCAGCAAAAAGGCAAATTATCCTATCCGGGACTCCATTCCAGAACAACTTTGGAGGACTTCGTACCATCATGCCATGGTTACTTCCGGCTAATGATGAAGCCATGGATTTCTTCAATACTTTGACACTATAGGAACCCTCGACCCTGAGACCTTCGACCCTTGACCCCTTAACAACCCTCGACCCTCTACCCTAGTTCCCGACCCTCGACCCCTCGGCGATCCTCGACACCCTCGTTATATCGACAACGACGCAACATACATATACATGGGAAAATAATGTTATCGGGGAGGGGG
>NC_041385.1:840360397-840360966 GCF_002162155.2 Triticum dicoccoides
TCTTCCTCTTCTTTTTTCCTTTTTCCTCTCATTCTTTTTCTTCTTCTTGTATTGCTTGTTTTTTTTAAATAATGTTCAAATAAAAATCTATGAACATAAAACATATACATACACAGAGAACATATATACATTTTTATAAAAATGCAAAAAACAAAAAAATTTAAAAAAAAGACATATAAACAGATATACATACATACATTTTTCTTTCATATGAACATACATACATACATTTTCTTTGCATATAAACATACATACATATATATGAACATACATACATACATATAAACATAACATACATACACAAAAAAATTTAAAAATCTGCCTAAAAAATCTAAAAATCTGCCTAAAAAATTATATGAAAAAAAGCATACATCATCCATCCATCCAGATAATGAACATATGCATCATCCATCCATCCATATAATCAACATATGCATATGAAAAAAAAATTATATGAAGAGCGGACAGGGAGGAAAGGGGGTCGCCGGAGCCGGACCGAACGGGGAGGAGGGGCGGCGTCGAGGTAGGGGAGGTAGTGGGGGCGGGCGCCGGCGACGACGACAATGGTG
>NC_041385.1:840361439-840378504 GCF_002162155.2 Triticum dicoccoides
GGGCAGCCTGGCGGCGGGGGCAACTGGCTAGGGAGGCGAGGGAGATGTGAAATTTTCACAAGTCCTGGTTATATAGCAAGGGCATTGGTCCCTGTTCGTGGCACAAACCTGGACTAATGCCCCCTTTAGTCCCGGTTGGTGCCACCAACCGGGACCAAAGGCCAATTTTCAGCAGCCCAAAGGGCGGGAAGCGGCGGCCTTTGGTCCCGGTTGGAGCCACCAACCGGGACTAAAGGGGGGCATTAGCCCCTGCTTGAGCCACGAACCGGGACCAATGCCCCCTTTAGTCCCGGTTGGTGCTACCAACCGGGACCAAAGGCCATGTGCTGGCCCGCGCCAAATGTTTAGTCCCACCTCGCTAGTTGAGAGGGAGCCGCACCAGTTTATAAGGTGCGGTGCGGCTTCCCTCTCGAGCTCCTCTCTAAAGCAGGCTTTCGGGCCTAACTCTGCCATCTGTGCCTGTGGGCCTACTGGGCCTTCCGCGGGCCTGAATCCTGGCCCATAGGGCTTCTAGTCGTATTCATGCCGTGGGGGCCCAGTAGGTGGCATTTTTTTTGCTTTATATTTTATTTCTTTTTTCTTTTAGTTTTAGAAAAAATATAAACTTTCTATTAGTGCCATTAGTTTTAAAATTTGAAAACACTTTTTTTGTTTTCTTTGTTGCTTTATTTATTTTATTTTATTTCTACTTACAACAAAATACTTATTGTTGCTATTTTTATTTTTTTTCAAATTTTTTTGTTTTGTTTTCTGCATTATTTATTTTCTTTTGGTTTTTTGCTTTATTTTTTAATTCTTTTTGCTTTTAGGTCAGCAAAATTATAAACTTTTTGTTAGTGCTTTTAGTTTTAGAAAAAATATAAACTTTCTGTTAGTGCCATTAGTTTTAAAATTCGAAAACACTTTTTTTGTTTTCTTTGTTGCTTTATTTATTTTATTTTGTTTCTACTTACAACAAAATGCTTATTGTTGCTATTTTTATTTATATTTTTCAAGTTTTTTTGTTTTGTTTTCTGCATTATTTATTTTCTTTTGGTTTTTTGCTTTATTTTTT
Organism: Triticum dicoccoides; assembly: GCF_002162155.2. Lineage (NCBI taxonomy): Eukaryota > Viridiplantae > Streptophyta > Magnoliopsida > Poales > Poaceae > Triticum > Triticum dicoccoides. Next base: position 840,362,494 of record NC_041385.1, read on the forward strand.
AATTCTTTTTGCTTTTAGGTCAGCAAAATTATAAACTTTCTGTTAGTGCCATTTGTTTTAGAACAATTATAAACTTTCTGTTTGTGCCATTAGTTTTATAAAATTTGAATTCTTTGAAATTTGTGTGAATCACAAGTTTGTGAGCTCAACAACGCGTAGAGGGACGGGCTTATAAACCGGTGTGAGCGCCCTTCGGTTGGCGAGGTTTTCAAATTCATAGTTTTCAAATGAACTCTGAAAAAGTTGGCATAGCATGTTCATGAACAAAACGGACAATGGTATCATACTCGTGTGTTACAAAGTTGGCATGGTATCATCATAATAGTTGCAGGAGAAAGTCTTCACTTTTTCTTCGCTTGTTTCGTTTGCTTATTGCGCCGTAACCATGGATAATCTTCATCGTTTATCAGAATGCTTGGGTCAGCCTTGACTTTGAAGGGGGGAATTTCCTGAAACTTTTCATACTCTTCAGACATGTCTGTCTTGCCCTCCACTCCCAGGATGTCCCTTTTTCCTGAAAGAACTATGTGGCGCTTTGGCTCATTGTATGATGTATTCGCTTCCTTATCTTTTCTTTTCCTCGGTCTGGTAGACATGTCCTTCACATAGATAACCTGTGCCACATCATTGGCTAGGACGAACGGTTCGTCAGTGTACCCAAGATTTTTCAGATCCACTGTTGTCATTCCGTACTGTGGGTCTACCTGTACCCCGCCTCCTGACAGATTGACCCACTTGCACTTAAACAAAGGGACCTTAAAATCTACTCCGTAGTCAAGTTCCCATATGTCTACTATGTAACCATAATATGTGTCATTTCCCTTGTCGGTTGCTGCATCAAAGCGGACACCGCTGTTTTGGTTGGTGCTCTTTTCATCTTGGTCAATCGTGTAAAATGTATTCCCATTTATCTCGTATCCTTTCCAAATCTTACAGTCGAAGATGGTCCCCTGGACAACAAGTGCAGCTCATCACAAACAGTGCTGTCACCTCTGAGACGTGTTTCCATCCAACTGCTGAAAGTCCTGATGTGTTCACATGTAATCCAGTCGTCGCACTGCTCCGGGTGTTTGGAGCGCAGACTGTTCTTGTGTTCATCGACATACGGGGTCACCAAGGTAGAGTTCTGTAGAACTGTGTAGTGTGCTTGAGACCAAGAATATCCGTCCCTGCATATTATTGAGTCTCTTCCAAGCGTGCATTTTCCAGTCAGTCTCCCCTCATACCGCGATTTAGGGAGACCTATCTTATTAAGGCCAGGAATGAAGTCAACACAAAACCCAATGACATCCTCTGTTTGATGGCCCATGGAGATGCTTCCTTCTGGCCTAGCACGGTTACGAACATATTTCTTTAGGACTCCCATGAACCTCTCAAAGGGGTACATATTGTGTAGAAATACGGGCCCTAGAATGACAATCTCGTCGACTAGATGAACTAGGACGTGCGTCATGATATTGAAGAAGGATGGTGGGAACACCAGCTCGAAACTGACAAGACATTGCGCCACATCACTCCTTAGCGTTGGTACGATTTCTGGATCGATCACCTTCTGAGATATTGCATTGAGGAATGCACATAGCTTCACAATGGCTAATAGGACGTTTTCCGGTAGAAGCCCCCTCAATGCAACCGGAAGCAGTTGCGTCATAATCACGTGGCAGTCATGAGACTTTAGGTTCTGGAACTTTTTCTCTGGCATATTTATTATTCCCTTTATATTCGACGAGAAGCCAGTCGGGACCTTCATACTGAGCAGGCATTGAAAGAATATTTCTTTCTCTTCTTTCGTAAGAGTGTAGCTGGCAGGACCTTCATACTGCTTCGGAGGCATGCCCTCTTTTTCGTGCAAGCGTTGCAGGTCCTCTCGTGCCTCAGTTGTATCTTTTGTCTTCCCATACACGCCCAAGAAGCCTAGCAGGTTCACGCAAAGGTTCTTCGTCACGTGCATCACGTCGATCGAAGAGCGGACCTCTAGGTCTTTCCAGTAGGGTAGGTCCCAAAATATAGATTTCTTCTTCCACATGGGTGCGTGATTCTCAGCGTCATTCGGAACAGCTAGTCCGCCGGGACCCTTTCCAAAGATTACGTGTAAATCATTGACCATAGCAAGTACGTGATCACCAGTACGCATGGCGGGCTTCTTCCGGTGATCTGCCTCGCCTTTGAAATGCTTGCCTTTCTTTCGACATTGATGGTTGGTCGGAAGAAATCGACGATGGCCCAGGTACACATTCTTCCTGCAGCTTCCCAGGTATATACTATCGGTGTCAAGTAAACAGTGCATGCATGCGTGGTATCCCTTGTTTGTTTGTCCCGAAAGGTTACTGAGAGCGGGCCAATCGTTGATGGTCACGAACAGCAACGCCTTTAGGTCAAATTCCTCCTTTTTGTGCTCATCCCACGTACGTACGCCGTTTCCATTCCACAGCTGTAAAAGTTCTTCAACTAATGGCCTTAGGTACACATCAATGTCGTTGCCGGGTTGCTTAGGGCCTTGGATGAGAACTGGCATCATAATGAACTTCCGCTTCATGCACATCCAAGGAGGAAGGTTATACATACATAGAGTCATGGGCCAGGTGCTGTGATTGCTGCTCTGCTCCCCGAAAGGATTAATGCCATCCGCGCTTAAAGAAAACCATACGTTCCTTGGGTCCTTTGCAAACTCATCACAGTACTTTCTCTTGATTTTTCTCCACTGCGACCCGTCAGCGGGTGCTCTCAACTTCCCGTCTTTCTTACGATCCTCACTGTGCCATCGCATCAACTTGGCATGCTCTCCGTTTCTGAACAGACGTTTCAACTGTGGTATTATAGGAGCATACCACATCACCTTCGCAGGAACCCTCTTCCTGGGAGGCTCGCCGTCAACATCACCAGGGTCATCTCGTCTGATCTTATACCGCAATGCACCGCATACCGGGCATGTGTTCAGATCCTTGTAGGCACCACGGTAGAGGATGCAGTCATTAGGGCATGCATGTATCTTCTCCACCTCCAATCCTAGAGGGCATACGACCTTCTTTGCTGCGTATGTACTGTCGGGCAATTCGTTATCCTTTGGAAGCTTCTTCTTCATTATTTTCAGTAGCTTCTCAAATCCTTTATCAGGCACAGCATTCTCTGCCTTCCACTTCAGCAATTCGAGTACGGTACCGAGCTTTGTGTTTCCATCTTCGCAATTGGGGTACAACCCTTTTTTGTGATCCTCTAACATGCGATCGAACTTCAGCTTCTCATTATGACTTTCGCATTGTGTCCTTGCATCGACAATGACCCGGCGGAGATCATCATCATCGGGCACATCATCTGGTTCCTCTTGATCTTTAGCAGCTTCGCCCGTTCCAGCACCATCGTGCACATCATCTGGTGCATCTTGATGTTCCGTAGCATCACCGTATTCAGGGGGCACATAGTTGTCATCGTACTCTTCTTCCTCGCCGTCTTCCATCATAACCCCTATTTCTCCGTGCCTCGTCCAAACATTATAGTGTGGCATGAAACCCTTGTAAAGCAAGTGGGTGTGAAGGATTTTCCGGTCAGAGTAAGACTTCGTATTCCCACATATAGGGCATGGACAACACATAAAACCATTCTGCTTGTTTGCCTCAGCCACTTCGAGAAAATCATGCACGCCCTTAATGTACTGGGAGGTGTGTCTGTCACCGTACATCCATTGCCGGTTCATCTGCATGCATTATATATAATTAAGTGTGTCAAAAATCATTTCAGAACATCATGAATAGATAATTAAGTGACCAAATTAATAGAAGTTCATCATCACATTAAAACCAAAGTACATACATAGTTCTCATCTAACAACATAAAGCTCTGCAGAGCATCTAAATTAATTAAACCATACACTAAAACTATGTAAAACATTTCAATGCGAAAACAAATGCGATCATAATCGCAACCAAGGTAACAACTGATCCAACGGCATAATGATACCAAGCCTCGGTATGAATGGCATATTTTCTAATCTTTCTCATCTTCAAGCGCATTGCATCCATCTTGATCTTGTGATCATCGACGACATCCGCAACATGCAACTCCAATATCATCTTCTCCTCCTCAAGTTTTTTTATTTTTTCCTTCTAGAAATTGTTTTCTTCTTCAACTAAATTTAACCTCTCGACAATAGGGTCGGTTGGAATTTCCGGTTCAACAACCTCCTAGATAAATAAAATCTATGTCACGTTGGTCGGCATAATTTTCATAAACAATAAATGGACCAATAGTTATGAAAAGAGAATATATATATACCACATCCGAATCATAGACAGGACGAGGGCCGACGGGGGCGGATACAAAAACCATCACACTATATAAGATGCAATAATAAAAGTAAGAAAATAATACAAGTATCTATCTAAACAAACAAGTAATAATATTATTCCTTTCAGAAAGAAGATAAGAACAAGAGGCTCACCACGGTGGTGCCGGCGATGAAATCGGCAGGGGTGATCGACGGCGATGAAGACGGGGACGGGGCGTGACGGACCGCTAAACCTAGATAAATATTGAGGAAAATGGAGCTTGGCGGTCGAGCTTGGAGAGGAGAAACCTTAAGTAGTGTGGCTCGGGCATTCCATCGAACACCTTGTGTGCATAGGAGGTGAGCTAGAGCACCACCAAGCCCTCTCCCCCTCAGCCAGAAAAAGCAGAGCAGTGTGCTCTGCTCTTGCGCGAGGGGCTATATATAGGCAGCACCATTAGACCCGGTTGGTGGCATGAACCGGGACTAAAGGGAAGCCTTTGGTCCCGGTTCATGCCACCAACCGGGACCAATAGTGGTGGGCCAGGAGCCAGGACCATTGGTCCCGGTTCGTCCCACCAACCGGGACCAAAAGGTCCGGACAAACCGGGACCAATGGCCCACGTGGCCCGGCCGGCCCCCTGGGCTCACGAACCGGGGCAAATAGCTCCATTGGTCCCGGTTCTGGATTGAACCGGGACTAATGGGCTGAACTGGCCTGGACGAAAGCCCTGTTTTCTACTAGTGTATATTACAGACTACAGAATACATTCCAGCTTGCGCCCCAGGCTGTGCGATGGATCCAAAAGCCCTGGCTGCCTAGGAGAAGGAGGAGTTCGTCGAGCAACTCTACAGCAACCTCACCTACGGCGGCGCCCGCCAACATCCTCCTCCTACCGACGGCGCAGCCGCTGTCGTCGCCAACAATCCCCCTGGTCCTGTTGGTGGCAACATGTCGCCCATGGCCTTCCTGTCCAACCTCCGACAAGCGGTCGTCGACGCATCGTCCTTCATCAGCGAGTTCGCCTGAGCCAGACTTCTCGTTTTCGCACGGGGCTGGGGCCCTGCTGGTCCGGGCAGGTACACAAGCGGCGCTCCGTCCAGTAGTGTTGGATAATCCAAACATGCCTACGTGCTACTACTACGAAGTTGTGTTTGAGTTTGGCAGTACTAGTTTTATGTGAGTAGGCTTAGCTTAATTGTGATCAGCGTAACCGATAATTAGGAAAGTGTGCGTCGGTGTATGGCTTGCATGCCTGGAGTACTGTGTTCTGTTAGGTTATGGTGGAGTCGGCTACGCACCATGGTTAGGACGATGCATGTATATATGGAGCGTTGCGTGAGTTTTGTAACATGGAGAAAAGAGAAAAGAGGGGTGCGACACACGCCCTTGGCTATCAATTTTTCGTGTGTATTTTTATCGTGATTTGATGTGATTGGTCCTGTGGCGAATTTCCAACGAGGAGCTTGTCGATGACAAGATATACCTCGACCGCAACCTGCCAGCCCAAGATGAACCGGAGGAGCAGGAGAGGGGGCGCAAGCGCAACGTTTCCTCCTCTAATCTCAACGGCGCCATCCCCGGGCCAAGTAAGAGGAAGAGAAGCCTCTCGCCACCCAAAATCACCGACCTGGCTGGTTCAAAGGTGGCTGCTGCCGAGGCTGGGATGCTGGTCTCAAAAAGGTAGTAAGCCAGATTCTTTAACGATGAGATTAAGAAATACCTCTCGATCTTATGGTTCATTTCCCTTCTCAACAGATCCTTTCCCTTCTCAACAGATCCTTTTAAATTTCAGCTGCAGGGTTAGGAGAGGAGCATGAGCCGCTGCAAGGTGGATCTGCTTTCAAGACACAAGACGAACCAGCAACAGGGAATGATGAGGCCGCGGCCGATGGTGTTGCTCGGACACAAAGTACACGTGCTTCTTTAATCAAGTCGATAAAGGCTCTCCTACTGTTCCTGATCCTTTCTCCATTTTCTCAGCTCTAGCAGGAGAGGCTGGAGGTAGACTAAAGGGGCTCAGCAACGCTCACATCATGAAGGGACTCAAGGACCTCATCTCGAACGTCAAAGCCCAAGCCAGCAGTTTAAGAAATTGTGGACTATGCGGTCTATCCTCTAATTCCTCTGCCTTATCCGTGGTGCCGCTCACAATGCATCTTGAGGCTAGAGGGTAGGGACCTATTTATAGACTCCACTTCCAGGTGTGTTATTATTCCACCTGTTTCTGGAAAGATCCGTATGACTCCTGAACAATGTTACCAACCACGATAAAACATGTCAGTTTTTCGAGTCTAAATATACTAGTCCCTAGCACACATGTGTGAGTCATGTGCCATGATTAGATTGTATATATGAGATCAACTCCCAATCTTAATCATGTGGGTCAACAGCCTGCAGAGCCGATCCTGCAAAACAAACCCAGCTCTAACACCCTGTGATTTCCCGGGAAAAATATGTACGTACATATAAAATTCCAGTAGAGTCGTTCACTAGTAATTCCTCTATTGTATTCCATCACAGTCGTCCTCGGACCTCGAGTATTATTTCCTCGAGTGAAATTCCGCATCACTTATTCCCAGTCACAATTATTAATAATATGAGTAATTCCATATTGAGTTAAATAAATAATAACCATGTTGAATAAATATTGAAAGCCACAAAAATATCCAACATCTCCCACTTGGCTGAAATATATTAATCAATAAATGAAGTTCCATGTGTAAACATGTTCTGAGTTTAATCATTTCACATCTCGTGTATACAATGGTAACTTCCTCAATGTGTTTAATTTTAACAATAAACTTCAAAATAAGTGACAGGTTGTGATGCACATTCCACAATCATATATGATGTGTGAAATTCCCTTAGCGACACATATTTCCTTCCACCGCTTGAATGCGACAACAAATTCCGATAGCTAAGGCTGATAGTACAATGAAAAAACATTAGAAAAAATCCAATACTAGTATCCCCTTTTTCCTCATGAGTTCAAACATAATTGCTCACTGAGTATGATTTCCCTTATCAAGGTATTTTAACAAGTTTGCAATTTTCCATAGAGAACATTTCAAAACATTCCCTATGTAGTTCCACTCCCAAAACATAGGAAGCTTCAGACATTCCTTTCATATGAAAGTTAGAATATGGCCAAGCTTTCACTTCCATCAATGTGACTTTATCATTGCAAACAGTAAGAACAATGTGACATAAATAATAATGTAATTTTCACTTACCTTTATTCATGGCCACCTCACTCCATTTATAAGACCATATGACCTGCTATTCCATTGATGTGAAGCTTGTTTCAAGACCACAAATTAATATATTATGTTGCAAACCTCATATTTCCTCTTTGTCCAAAGATTTCCGTCTACAACATATATGATTATTTTCCTCCCGATTCCAAACATATGGGCTGCGGTTATTTGGTAAAAACAATAAGTTCCCAAACTTCTATCTTTCCTCGTTGAGTTTCTTCCCGCGTTAGTTCCACTCGTATCGTGCAGTGATAGAAAATTTAAGCCTTCGTAAGAGACTTTAGTTATTCCTCGAAAACATTTAGAGTGACTTCCCCCAATAACACATGATAGTTATCTAGAAATCATATTCCAAGTTATTTCCTCCCACTTATCCTAAGCATATTAGTATTGGGAGTTTCACCTGTATTTTCCATTGGGGTCAAGATTATATTCTAGTATAATTGCCAGTAATTCCACCGTTATCCATAAAAATACCGGCTCCCACTTACTTTCCACCAGTTTTCCTTTTCCAGATAAAAAAACATACCCTTGACCCACTAGAATATCATGGTGTGTGTTTTGTAGTAACTGAGAACTTCCATTCAAATAAAATAGTTCCTTCCAGTCCAGTCCACAAACCATAAGGAGTGGCTGCATATGAAAAATGGTATAAATGCAATATGTAATCCTTCCTCCAAAAAAAGGTATCAAAGATATTTACTTCCTCCACTCAATTGTGAAGTATACGAGAGTATTAAAGATATTCGATTCCTCCAATCATGTGAAGTATACAATATATTACAATGGTGAATGAAGTTCCATGCTCTTATTCAATTGATATATATTCCTGAAGTGTACTTCCCCCATGAATTAGTTGCTAGAATTTTGAAATCCTTTAATCAACTGATTTTCCACTTCCACTTCAGTACAATATGTGAACAACACAATAAAACCTTCCAACTTTTATAATGAAAGATAAACATATAACCATATAAAGTGCGATCATGGATGAGTAATATGATAAACAATCTGACCTCTAGTGGGATTGTCAAAAAAAATACCATAAGTATGTATATATAGAGTGATGTGAAGCTTTGTGTATCCTTCCACCTTAAGAAAAGGCGTGCAAGTCAAATACCCATTATATATGTGCTTTAGAAAACCAAATTCCTCCCACTAAAGTTTTGAATTCCGGAATCAGTAAGCCACATGATTCGGTTCCATGATATGTGACCAAGTCGTCCATGACAAACAAAATAAATCCCAAGCATGTGTTCCCATTATCAACATTCCTCTCTATGGAGTTATCTTCCCCAAATAACAATTTGGGTTTCTAACTTCCAATGGACCATCAAGACAGAATAGACCATCGTGTTAATTCCGCAAGGCACTAATTTTATCACTGAGCAGTATTTCCGCTCTTCCTTTTCCAAATAGTATTTCATAAACAATGGGTTCCAAGATAGAGCCATAAATTAAATCCCAACACACTGAAGTTGCATATAGTGTGTCGTATAACAATAATACTCTTCCTCCATCAAGGAGTTTCATAGCAAAATTTCCAATTCCAAAGTGTATAAGATTTAGTAGCAATGGCAAAACACACAATATATATAATTTCCTTTGGTACTGTTAGGATGTCAATAAAATTGCTATAGTATTCGAGCAATATAATACATAGAAGCTTAAATCCACATTCCAACTATTTGAGAAAGTATTGACATATATTTAATGCAAATTTTAACAATGTGCATACCGTTAAGTGAGAGTAAATTTCCTTAATTTCCCATGGAGTGGTTCCCATCTTCCTCCATAAATAAGTGATTCTCATAATAGACACTTTTTGAATTCCTTCTCATGCATGGTTAGTATAATAGTCTATCCATCAACAATAATTTTCCTTCACAATGGAGTTTGTGGGCATAATTTACAATTCCAAGTATACTAACTTTAGCATTTACTTGGAATTGCTTGCATGGAAGTATATGATATATAACCAGAATGCACAACACAACTATTTTCAAAAAGTAGTTGTAAATGAAAAAATCCGTGCATACAACTTAATAGACATACCTTCCTCTTTGCCAATTGATTTGATAAAATACTATATCTTCCTCTTCGCGGTGCAACCAGTACAATTTGGTCAAATCCTTCCCTCGGAGAGTTTCAATCTTCCTCCATAAAGCAAATAATTTCCCATATTGCACAGTATCAAATGAAGTTAAATTGGAAAATCAATTATTTTGATCAATATAGCAGAGTTAGAAATAACCAATATAAGCCAGCAAACTGTATTTTCCAAGAGACATCAACCGAAAAATGAAGACAGTATTCCAGATTGCACTAATTTTCCATGCAATTTGTTCAATATGGTATGAACCTGACATAAGTATGCAAGCCATTTGACACCTATACTACATTTCCTTTTCCTCAATAGCGGCTTTCTGAATTTGGCCTTGTCCAGTTTGTTTCAATCAATAATGTGATGGATAATTTCCATGGAAAGTACAATCATAATATTCCATCTTCCAAAGCCGATTAATTCCTTGTGCTTTGTGACCCAAATTAGGGTGCGCACAAGTATTAAGACAATCAAGAAATACCAGCCTTCCTCGGTTTGGTCTTGATTTCCACCTATCTGTAATAACCGTATGCTTCAGCAAACGGAGTTGTACGTAGCTGGCCTCAATACGGAGTTGATAGGTAACTCGGATGCAGCGGGGTGGTCGTGCTCGACTGGGGCGACGGAGTGCGGCGTGGTGGAGGTAGCTGCAGGGACGACAACTTGGCGAGACCGCGGGCGACATGGTGAAGCGGGCAGGCGTCGGGTCTAGAAGACCAGCAGGCGCACCTGTCGTGATGTCAACAGATGGATGGAACCGATCTATTCGACAGAGAGTTCATGAAGTAGCAAGTTCCATGAAAATACATCCACATGAAGCAGATGCAATCTGCCAACGATATTCCTCTGTCCTAAGAGAACGCACGGTCGTCAGCCAATCCAATCGGTCAGAGCATAATACTCGCCGACGTACAACAAGCGGCCGGCCACAAAAGCAGACTTGCATATGTACGCCGAAGAGCCTGATTGATTTCTCTATAATACTAGTACAACTCAGTACGCCCAAGAATCAGCGACTTGGACCATCCATCGACGTAGCAGCCGCACAAAACACGCCTGAAGAAAATACCAGGCATCGGACAGCGATGCGGAAAACCATGACGGCAGAGTTTTGCAGTCGATTGCATAACGACGACCTAGTTCCTTCCATCCGCGCTACGCGCGTGAGACACGTACGTCGTGAACTGCAGATCGATTACCTTCCTCAGCCGGCAGGCAATATAATTCAGTAGCGACTTGAATCTCGATCGAATCCAACTCCCGGCGGCGGAGACACCAGCAATCAGCGGAACAATACGGGACCAATTAATCTCCGAGGCAGAGTTGCGCAGCGGATTAGGTTTTCAGCGGCCATGGATACGGCGTCGTCCACATCGACAGAGTTGCAGCGGATTAGGGTTAGCAGCGTACGAAGCTTGCTCATGATACCAATGTAAGAAATTGTGGACTATGCGGTCTATCCTCTAATTCCTCTGCCTTATCCGTGGTGCCGCTCACAATGCATCTTGAGGCTAGAGGGTAGGGACCTATTTATAGACTCCACTTCCAGGTGTGTTATTATTCCACCTGTTTCCGGAAATATCCGTATGACTCCTGAACAATGTTACCAACCACGATAAAACATGTCAGTTTTTCGAGTCTAAATATACTAGTCCCTAGCACACATGTGTGAGTCATGTGCCATGATTAGATTGTATATATGAGATCAACTTCCAATCTTAATCATGTGGGTCAACAGTCTGGAGAGCCGATCCTGCAAAACAAACCCAGCTCTAACACCCTGTGATTTCCCGGGAAAAATATGTACGTACATATAAAATTCCAGTAGACTCGATCCCTAGTAATTCCTCTATTGTATTCCATCACAGTCGTCCTCGGCACCTCGAGTATTATTTCCTCGAATGAAATTCCGCATCACTTATTCCCAGTCACAATTATTAATAATATGAGTAATTCCACATTGAGTTAAATAAATAATAACCATGTTGAATAAATGTTGAAAGCCACAAAAATATCCAACAACACTGGTGGAAAAACAGGCTTCCGTCCAGCCCCATAAGTCGCGAAGCTGTAGGAACCGCGACTAATGGGACCTTTAGTCGCGGTTCTGGAGGTGAACCGCGACCAAAGGCCTGGGCCCAGGGCGCTCGGTGGCCAGCTGGCGCACGTGAGGGTCTTTAGTCGCGGTTGGCCAGGACAACCGCGACTAAAGGCCTTCGGGCACCTTTAGTCACGGTTTGCCAGGCCAACCGCAACTAAAGCCCCTCCCCTATATATACCCATCCAGCAGCCAACACTTAGCCATTTGGAGCCATTCTCTTCACAAGTGGGTGTAGGTTTGCTTTTGGTTCCTCTTATGCACATAAGGTGTTTGATGAAATGCCCCAAGAGCATGAAACAAACATGACATGAAGTGTTGGAGCCACACTCCTCGATCGCGGTTAGCAACTTGATGAACCTTTGATGTGTCATTGATAAAATATGCATGTGTGCAGTTCATTGTTTAATTTATATTGTTTGTAGCTAGTTAGTTTAACAAATGCATGATGGTTAATTATATATTTTATATTATAATAATGCAGATGAATCGGCAACGGATGTACGGTAACCGACTCTCCGGCGAGTTCACACGGGTTTGAAAGATTTCCTCGTAGTGGCTAATGCGAACAAGCAGGGGGGTTTTGTTATCTGTCCATGTGTTATCTGTAAGAATCAGAAGGGTTACTCTTCCTCAAGAGATGTTCACATGCATCTGCTTCGGCACGGTTTCATGCCAAGCTATAATTGTTGGACCAAGCATGGAGAAAGAGGGGTTATAATGGAAGAAGATGAAGAAGGGGATGATTTCATCGATGAAAGCTATCTTGCTCATTTCGGTGATACTTTCATGGAGGATGCTGAAGGTGAAGGGGAAGGTGAAGAAGAGGCACGTGATGATCCCGTTGATGATCTTGGTCGGACCATTGCTGATGCACGGAGACGCTGCGAAACTGAAAAGGAGAGGGAGAATTTGGATCGCATGTTAGAGGATCACAGAAAGGCGCTGTACCCCGGATGCGATGATGGTCTGAAAAAGCTGGGCTGCACACTGGATTTGCTGAAATGGAAGGCAGAGGCAGGTGTAGCTGACTCGGCATTTGAAAACTTGCTGAAAATGTTGAAGAATATGTTTCCAAAGGATAACGAGTTGCCCGCCAGTACGTACGAAGCAAAGAAGGTTGTCTGCCCTCTAGGTTTAGAGGTTCTGAAGATACATGCATGCATCAACGACTGCATCCTCTACCGCGGTGAATACGAGAATTTGAATGAATGCCCGGTATGCACTGCATTGCGTTATAAGATCAGAGGCGATGACCCTGGTGACGATGTTGAGGGCCAGAAACCCAGGAAGAGGGTTCCCGTCAAGGTGATGTGGTATGCTCCTATAATACCACGGTTGAAACGTCTGTTCAGGAACAAAGAGCATGCCAAGTTGTTGCGATGGCACAAAGGGGACCGTAAGTCGGACGGGGAGTTGAGACACACCGCAGATGGAACGCAATGGAGAAAGATCGACAGATGGTTCAAAGATTTTGCAGCTGACGCAAGGAACATAAGATTTGCTCTAAGTACGGATGGCATGAATCCTTTTGGCGAGCAGAGCTCCAGCCATAGCACCTGGCCCGTGACTCTATGCATCTACAACCTTCCTCCTTGGTTGTGCATGAAGCGGAAGTTCATTATGATGCCAGTGCTCATCCAAGGTCCGAAGCAACCCGGCAATGACATCGATGTGTACCTAAGGCCATTAGTTGATGAACTTTTACAGCTGTGGGGTGGTGTCCGTGTGTGGGATGAGCACAAACAAGAGGAATTTGACCTACGAGCGTTGCTTTTCGTAACCATCAACGATTGGCCTGCTCTTAGTAACCTTTCGGGACTGTCAAATAAGGGATACAATGCATGCACGCACTGCTTACATGAGACTGAAAGTGTACATTTGCCAAATTGTAAGAAGAACGTGTACCTTGGGCATCGTCGATTTCTTCCGAAAATTCATCCAGTAAGAAAGAAGGGCAAGCATTACAACGGCAAGGCAGATCACCGGCCGAAGCCTGCGGAACGCACTGGTGCTGAGGTATTTGATATGGTCAAGGATTTGAAAGTCATCTTTGGAAAGGGTCCTGGCGGACAATCAGTTCCGAAGGGAGCTGATGGGCACGTAGCCATGTGGAAGAAGAAATCTATATTCTGGGAGCTAGAATATTGGAAAGTCCTAGATGTCCGCTCTGCAATCGACGTGATGCACGTTACGAAGAATATTTGCGTGAACCTCCTAAGCTTCTTGGGCGTGTATGGGAAGACAAATGATACAAAGGAAGCACGGCAGGACCAGCAACGTTTGAAAGACCCTGATGACCGGCATCCGGAATGGTTTCAAGGTCGTGCCAGCTACGCTCTGACCAAAGAAGAGAAGGTCATCTTTTTTGAATGCCTGAGCAGTATGAAGGTCCCGTCTGGATTCTCGTCCAATATAAAGGGAATAATAAACATGGCGGAGAAAAAGTTCCAAAACCTGAAGTCTCACGACTGCCACGTGATTATGACGCAATTGCTTCCGATTGCTTTGAGGGGGCTCCTACCGGAAAATGTTCGAGTAGCCATTGTGAAGCTATGTGCATTCCTCAATGCAATCTCTCAGAAGGTAATCAATCCAGAAGATCTACCACGGTTACAGAACGATGTGATCCAATGTCTTGTCAGTTTCGAGTTGGTGTTCCCGCCATCCTTCTTCAATATTATGACGCACCTCTTGGTTCACCTAGTCGAAGAGATTTTCATTCTCGGTCCTGTATTTCTACACAATATGTTCCCCTTCGAGAGGTTCATGGGAGTATTAAAGAAATATGTTCGTAACCGTGCTAGGCCAGAAGGAAGCATCGCCAAGGGCTATGGAAATGAGGAGGTAATTGAGTTTTGTGTTGACTTTGTTCCTGACCTTAAGCCGATTGGTCTTCCTCGATCGCGGCACGAGGGGAGACTAAGTGGAAAAGGCACGATCAGAAGGAAATCAACGACATGTATGGACGGCCATTCTCTGACTGAAGCACACCACACTGTACTGACCAATTCCAGCTTGGTGGCTCCGTACTTTGAGAAACACAAGAATATTTTACGCTCGGACAACCCGGGGAAGCCTGAATCCTGGATTAGGAAGGCCCACATGGAGACTTTCGGCAGTTGGTTGAGAAAACATTTAATGAATGACAATGATGTTGTAGATCAGCTGTACATGTTGGCCAAGACACCATCTTCGACTATAACGACTTTCCAAGGGTACGAGATAAATGGGAATACATTTTACACGATCGCCCAAGATAAAAAAGAGCACCAACCAAAACAGTGGTGTCCGCTTTGATGCAGCAACCGAGAATGGGCAAAAGGTCACATATTATGGTTACATAGAGGAGATATGGGAACTTGACTATGGACCCTCCTTTAAGGTCCCTTTGTTCCGGTGCAAATGGTTCAAGCTAACAGGAGGTGGGGTAAAGGTGGACCAGCAATACGGAATGACAATGGTGGATTTCAACAATCTTGGTTACCTTGACGAACCATTCGTCCTAGCGAAAGATGTCGCTCAGGTTTTCTATGTGAAGGACATGAGTAGCAAACCGAGGAAACGGAAAGATAAGAAAACGATCAGTACATCATGCGATGATCCAAAGCGCCACATTGTTCTTTCAGGGAAAAGAAACATCGTGGGAGTGGAGGACAAGACAGACATGTCAGAAGATTATAATATGTTTGCTGAAATTCCGCCCTTCAAAGTGAACACCGACCCAAGCATTAAGTTAAATGATGAGGATGCTCCATGGATACGGCACAATCGTAAGCAAGCAGGGACACAAGGGAAGAAATGATGTGTAATAATTTATTGTACCAAACTTTGTTGAATGGATCATGTGAATTATATTACCCGTGATGTAGTACATGACGCTCTGCAGAGTCCGGCCGTACCACCATAGCTGACGACCGGCCTCTGGTATATTATTTTGAATTGAATTAGTTTTATTTTTCTGAATTTTTTGATATATTATTTGTATTTTTAACATTTTGAATTGAATTAGTTTTATTTTTCTGAATTTTTTGATATATTATTTGTATTTTTAACATTTTGAATTGAATTAGTTTTTTTCTGAATTTTTTGATATATTATTTGTATTTTTAACATATTGAATTGAATTAGTTCTATTTTTCTTAATTTTTTGATATATTATTTGTATTTTTAACATATTGAATTGAATTAGTTTTATTTTTCTTAATTTTTTGATATATTATTTGTATTTTTAGAATTTTGAATTGAATTAGTTTTATTTTTCTGAATTTTTTGATATATTATTTG
>NC_041385.1:840380855-840418829 GCF_002162155.2 Triticum dicoccoides
CTCTGTGAATATGGATCCAAAGCTTTGGGGCGGCATGAGAAGAATGCTGCAGAAGTAATTATTTTCATTCATTTGCGCTCTATATCGATCGGCCTATTTCGTTCATTTCCTAATATCAAGTAACTAATTAATAACTCTCTTGTTCATTTAATTTTCTTTGCCTCGTAGGGTTTGGAGACGGTTCGTAGATACAAAGGTCGGTGAATTCAAAAAAGAGCTAGAATTCAAAATGTTAAAGGCTAAGAATGCTGGGGATATTCAGCCACCGGAGACCAATCTATGTGGATACTATGTCTGTGAGATGATCCGGAGATACACCTCTGAGCGGGTTCCGAGTGATACCAATGCTCAGAGGAATAACCTCCGGTGGATGCTTAGTCCAGAAGCTCGCTTCCGACCACTTCAAGAGGAACTAGCTGGATGGTTTAGCAGGGAAGTCCTCCATCCTAAAGGAGAACACTATTACGAGGACGTAGAACTTTATATGCATTAAATCATGTATGGAAACTTGTTCAAAATTGTATATGGTCATCCGATGATATTGAATATATATTGTATATTCCTCTTGAATTCTTTTTGGTTCTAATTTCAAATTTATATGAAATTGTACATTCATATGCATGTATGTAGTACCGTAGAATATATGAAACTCCTTCAAAATTAAAATAAAGCACAAAAAAAATAAACAATACAAATTAAACAGAAAACAGGTTTAGGGGGGGGGGCTAAAACCCTAAACCTGTGGCGGCCTTTAATCGCGGTTGGCCAGAAGAACCGCGACTAAAGGTCCTCCGCCCCGACGGCCGCCTGGCGCCCACGTGGACGGGCCGTTAGTCGCGGTTCTTAAGCAGCCGCGACTAAAGGTGGGGGGCTTTAGTCGCGCTTATTTGGTCGCGGTTGCGCAACCGCGACTAATGGCAGTTGCGAACCGCGACCAAAGGCCTTTTTTCCACCAGTGCAAGCAGGCCGTTCCAGGAAAACTTTCTAGGAAAATTGCATTGATTTCGGTCGCAGGTTGCCATGGAAAGCAGATCTACTGTGGAGACATCAGCGAGAGATGCCACCGCTTTATCTGGCGAACCTGCAAGCAGATACAATGATGAGCATACTGTGGGAACAACGGAGTTCCAACTTTATATGAATGTTATAAGTGCCCAGCCAGAAGAAAGAAGGCCTGAAATTGGTACATCAGCAATCGCAGGTACGAATTCATGTGCAAAGTGGTGTTCTAGAGGTGCCTATCATCGCAATTGTTTTTAGCGTAATCTCGGTTTGTGGGATTTCCACGTAGGCATATATAGATGCTTATATTGTTTATGTCTACTACGTAAAGAAATGGACACGAGGCAAGGCAGAAGATGCCGAACACTTGAGGATTAAAGAAAAAAGAAACCAGGCTTAAAGCGTTATTGCGTCATGCTCGTACGGAAACAATGTTCATCGTGCATTTGAAAAACAAATCATCATGTATTCAGTATGGTGTTAAAAAGATATTTGAAAAAGTGTTCCACGCACTTTATATTTCTCTTTACCTTACCTAATATTAAAGGGAGGAGGCTTTCATAGTTCTCCATATGTCACCCTTTTATATCCGTCGATTTTGTGTTAAATCATATAGATCGACGGCTGAGATTTATTACCTCTCTAAACCAAGTACTCCCTCCTTTCCGGTTTATAGGGCTCAATTTAAAAATCTCACCAACCAAGGTAGATGGTGAGTGGTGGAATATTTTTTGTAGTTTGCAAAAGCACCCAATTAATGCTCTTATTTTTCTCAAAAAATTATGTTTACCAATGCATTAGTTGCAATGCATGCATGCATAAAGTACATGCATTGGTCAATTTTCTTTTAATAGTTGCATGTAATGATTTAATGCAACTTGGAATCTGAACATGTGATGGGGAACAACCAAATTGGGCCTTATAAAATAGAAAAACTAAAATTTTGAGATAAGCCCTATAAACCGGAAAGGAGGGAGTACGTGCTAACACAGCTTGGGCTACGTTCGAATTCCTTATTGAAATGATCTTTCTAACACCTTCGTTTCCATACAGGGACGAGAAGAAAAACTAAAACATAACCTGATGCACTCATACACGAAAAAGAAATTTGGAAACGACACTCCACGCACTTGGACCTTGCCTCGCATTGAAACAAACATTGTAACCCACTCTAAATCTAAATCTGATCATAATCCATGCATCTTCATATATAGGTCTAGTAGGGAAGTCCCGACAAACGATCTGTATGTACCCTTGGAAACTCTGCTCTCGGCGACTTACACGAGCGGCGGTGACGGCAGCCTCGAACGGGGAGCAGCTGGCATGAGAGCTCCAATGGTGATGAACATGGTTGCCTGCTATTTTGGCTACTTGCATGAGCGGCAGTGGCGACAACCACGCACGGGGAGTGTCTTGGACGAGCGGAGATGGTGAAGGCCACGCTCGCGTGCTGGTACCACCGCACTCAAATGTCCATGGTCGCGGCGTCAGCGCGTCTGCGTGTGCCAGGTCGAGTAACCGGCCAACAAACGGGGAGGAACAGAAAGGAGCAAATGAGTGCAGGTAGAAGGCCGTGGACGATGTTGACAAACGACGGAACACACGGTTGCCGAGAGGAAGCTTAGGAAGTACTACCGCTATAATATATCTCCATTCCTACAATTAGGATATCAAAATCATGTTCAATTTGAATTAAAATGGAAGCGCATGCATCATGCTCAAAGCACACCTGTATGCTTCTATGTTAATTATGTGAGAAATCTCCTCATTATGCTTACAATTTTATGACAAGGTGTATGTGGCTTAACTAAATCTACAACTAAAATGTTAGTATGTCAACCTTACATGTTGTTAGCAAATATACATATGCCAACACAGAAACAACAAGAACTACTAAATTTGTGTTTAGAGAAGTAAATATAAAAAAACAATGTCACAAAAATGATGCAAAAAAATACATTTTGTCATTCAAAGTGAAAAAATACATTTAATACCTCATGCATAATAAGGAGGTAAATAATAAATAGATAAATATATTACTTCGTGGATGGGGTTAGACTATTCAGCAGCATGGTGAAGAATTCTTATTCCTCACTCGAGTGAAATTCCATGACCACAACTTGAAAACATAAGAAAAAGGACACTTGAGGTAATATTACACTTGGGAGGAAGGAGGTCGGTCTCCCACCGTACAAAAGGAAGTGAGGTAAATATTTAACATGCCTGCAACAAAGTTACATTTTGTAAGTGAAAATGTGGCACGTCATTTTCACACACAAAAATTGACGTAATTTCGCAGCAAGGAGTGTGGTAATTTTACAAAATATATAGTAAAAAGTTACATTCTTCACGTGAGTAAAAGTATGTCTTGGTCAAATGGCCAGGATGTAGAATCAGTTAGGTTAACAAGATAACCAAACAAACCAAAGACAAAACCATGTCCTTAAAGGTCTTATATTTGTGTGAATGTCATCACATTTGATCCCACTTTTATTATACAAATCAAATAAAATGTCATCATCATAACACATTCAAATTTCTAGCCCGCGCATCGAGCGGGCCACTTCGCCAGTGTTTCTAAAATGTAAAGATGAAATACGCCGACATGTCAGCTACACAAAAAGACAAGTTCACATATATATTATACGTGTATATTTGAAGAAACATAATTCTTTTTAGAGTTCTATGTAAAATTGAATGTGATTTTCAAACTTCTCAGGAAAAAAAAACAAGCTAGCCTGGAGCCTGAGCTCTACAACGCATTTCTATAGGATTAACTCTTCTTGATTACCAACAATTGGTCTATTATTAGAATTACATATGATTCATGTTGCGTAATCTGCCGGGAGAGACAAGTTTGTAATCAAGTACATTACTTAATTTTTGTAATGACTTGGTATTACCAAAGTGGCATATTAACAATTGGATTTTCACTCCAAACGTTGTGCTTGTGAAGATAAAGTAAATAGCTAATAAATGGTTCGCAGCCAATGCAACTCGCGTTGTCAGGTGGAGAAGATAACGGTTGCCGCTCTTGGATTCATCTGAGGCCAGGTGGGGAAGATGAGGCCACCCCAGGCCAGACTGATTTCCTCACGGCTGAGTGTAGGTTGGAGGGAGTGGAACCAAACACACACCGCACTCGAAACCCGAGCTTTATATTCGTGTGAGGTGAAGCAAGAGTTCAACACAAGGGCTGATGACGGCAGCCCTTACCAGTTTTCCAATCCAGTCCACTGCCACGATCCCCAACCGGCACGCACGGCCCAGCCACGGAGAAGAAAGTACCACTCTATATATCCAGTTCACTCATTGCCACACCGTGTTGCTTCCTGAACTCCTCCTGTGTCACCCACTCATCTTCTCGCTCTCCCCGCTGTACAATGGGTACCCCAGAAGAGCGTCAGGCCATACACTTCGGGGAGTTCGTCTCCGCCCGCGAACTTCCTCCCACCGAGGAAAACGTCGGCAGTGGCGGCGCAAACCTGCCGCCCCTGGATTCCTCATGGCCCTCCGCCATGCCGCGCTCAACGCTACAATCATCGGTCTGCTGGATCGTGCAAGGCAGGAGCCTGGGGACCGCGCGATCGACCGGAGCGACAAGCGTCGTTCTGTCCAGGATCTTGTTGACGAAATCAACCTCAACTTGCCAGTGGGAGATGCCCCGGAAGAGGGCCAGGGCAGCACGGTGGCACATGAGACGTCCCCGCAGAGCAGTGTACCGCATGGATCAGCCCCCTTCATGCATCGATCAGCCATCAGGTATGTGCTAAACTGGTACGGTACTTAATAGTTTCGTTTGTTCAATTGTGCATCATTTCCGAGAGCTAGATTTCGTCTTAAGAATAATATATTTTAGAAATTTTTCACGTGTATTTGTAGAATATTCATCTGATATTTACAAAAATGTACTTCGCACATATGCAAAAAAATACGCATGTATTTAAAAAGTGTTTGTCACATTTCTTAATAAGTATTTGTGACTTATTTAAAAATGTACATCACACATCTGCAAAATATACGCTAGTTATTTAAAAAATGTTTGTTACATTTGTTAAAAACTATCGGTGAGTTATTAAAAAATGGCCATCATGTATTCTTAAAATATTGATATCATGTTTATAGAAATGCTAGTCACTTATTTATACCAATATAAAAAGATCCAAAGGGGCAGATCCGACTGATTTCGGCCATCGAACTAAATCAATTCAACGACCTAGACTGCACGAATGGCGAGCGTTAAACGTGTTTAAGGTGCAATTAATATCATATCAAATATTGCACTAATCACATGATTAACACACAAATATAGCATACCTAACATCTGCATGCAATTAATATATTGCCTAAATATTAAGGTGCGTTACACGTGCGTATTTACTAGTATGAAAAATGTTTGTTACATATTTAGAAAAATGCTAGTATCTTCTTGTGGATTCCGATCTTCACAAGGCCTGTGGTGCGGATATAACCAACCACTTGTAAAACCCTCGCACGATGTCCACGGGATACAACGAAGCAGCAGACTGCACCGCACGCCCAATGCTAGGATGCTGAATGCGAACCGAAACTGAAAACTGCAATCAATTTCGCAAAATCCTCAGCACAGCCAGAACGCGACCAGGCTATGGACAGATTGGAAGACATTAATCGCTTCCAACCCAATCCCGACAGCGGAGGCTAGCAGCCCTAGAAACCCAAGCCCATTCATTTGCTATAAATCCGTGTCCATCCCGCGGTCCCTGTGCACACCTGGTATTGGCCTGCGCCCACGTGGCCTGCAATCACTGATGCGCTGGAGCTGGACCTTGTCTATGTGTGTTGCACTTTCCGCCTGATCAACTGCATGTGCATACCTCCACAGGGCCCGCCAAGATCGTTTCTGAGTACAACGCCCCCTTCGATGTAGAACATCACCTGCTACAAGCCAACAAGCCTGCATGCAAGGAAAATAATTCGTACATACATGAGCACCCTAGTGCTTGTTTTCCATGCTAAACGTACACACGGGTATTATTCAGTGATGTATGCGATACGCCCCGGTCAGCATGCGGATATTCATGTACATACGTATGAATACATTGGTGATGATATAAGCTTACGCGCATGTGATAAATGATTACGTGCATGTGATAACTGATTCGTGCATGTACTATAGTAGGTAAGACCACAAGTGCTAAATCTGCAAAGATGTTTTAATCTGCACTAGCTAGTGGTATTGTACAGGAACAACTACTTATTCACCATGGACTTGTGCGTCATGTATGTGTAAACATACTTGGCTCTTCCCTCTTATTTTTCAATAATGCACACGTTTGTCTCTCTTCAAATTTATTTGGTACAAAATTGCATCGAACAAACACATTAATAATAACGACATTTTTATGAACACTTGAACATTTTTATTTTCAAATTGCGTCAACAGATTCTAAATACATGAACATTATTTACAATTATGAACATTTCTTCAAAATACATGAATTTTATAAATTACATGAATATATTTTCGGAAATACACCAGTAAAATTGTGCACATTAACATTTTGCACAAATAATGGAATTATTTTTACATGTGCATTGGTTTCAAGATTGTCCTTTTTATTTACATGGACCTTCTTTTCAAATGCACAAATTATTTTCTAGTTACATGATTTTTTCTTAAACACCCGAGTACCATTTTGTAGTAGATGAACATACTTAAAAAAGTGTGCATCCCTTTTGAAAATATTTCAACATTTAAAAACATAGATACTAACCTATCTCCGAAATGCATCTTTGTAATTTCCTTTAAAATGAAAGAGAAAAAGAGAAAAACAAAAAAAGAAAAAAACAAGTAATAGGCAAGGTATAGATGCTCATGGAGGTAGGCAATATCTGAGCCATGTGAGATGCGACTATAGGTGAGCACGATTTACAAGTCGTAGTAGTAGGCAAGGTATAGACGCTCATGGAGGTAGTACGTATGTTTGATGGAAATATTATACATGCTCTTTGTGAACTAACGAGTTTGTTACTACGATTGAAGAGTATTAGAGTACAATTTTACATGCTTGCAATGTATTGCAGTGTTTTGTTGTTTCAAACGCTGTGATATACGGACGAGCTAGCATGCCATGTAAGTATAGTCTTTAAGTGTCAAGGCCTAATCATCTTGTTTTTGTAAAGGATTATGCGCAACACAATGTACGTTGTTTAAGAATGAATGAACAAGAGAAAATGTATAATCCACAAATTAGCAGAAATACGGTATGACAGTAAGCAGGGATCAATTCATAGTGTTTTGGATCCCTGCAAAAATATTGTTTCATTCAAATACGCTTATTGTCAATTGATGGGCCAACGTCAGCAGGTATCTAAGATGGGCCAATTTTCCTGATTGAAATTGCTAAACGGTGCGATGGATTCACGATGCTGACGTTGGATCCCTATCCATACGCGCGCGGAGATGAAAACGTGCACAGAAAAATTAATTCTTTCCAGTTCTATCTGCATTTAATTCGTCCCAACACACGCACACACCCAAGACTGAATACATAGGCGCTGACTGTAGCTACACCACCCCTATCACTCCAATGTATGTAATACACACTCTTTGCTCTTCAACTTGTCAATCTGTACTTCTGGACACACTGTACTAAATTTGAGCTTCATATGATAGTCACTTCGTGCAAGAAACAAGAAAAACCATCTACTATGAAACTAAGCCAAAACACTGCACCCACAAAATGGGATTCCCACTTCAGACATATGGTAAGTATTTGAACTAAATTATTGAAATGCTTTATGTTGGATTACTAAATGACTTGCAATATTAATGTTTATCAATTGATAAATCTGGTATAAGCCTAAGGACAACATTGATAATCTATCTGGTAGAGACTTGCTTGAACGTACGCGCACTACAAAGAAAGATCCTACATTTAGTCTGACTGCACCAAAACAAATCGTAAGTACTTTCTAATTTGTGGAGGCTTCTCTTTAGACCTGGCATGTTTAGATAGAATAATTGGAAACTATAATATTCCTATTACAGGTGATTTGTTTCCTATGCATGCAGATAAGTTCTCCTATATGCTCCTGATCCTATTTCATTTTCAGCTACAAGCGCTCAGCGGGAAGAGAGTCGAGGAGCTGGTTTCGAAGGTCAAAAACAGATCCAGGCCGTTGGCGGAAC
Source organism: Triticum dicoccoides (assembly GCF_002162155.2). Lineage (NCBI taxonomy): Eukaryota > Viridiplantae > Streptophyta > Magnoliopsida > Poales > Poaceae > Triticum > Triticum dicoccoides. The sequence goes on from NC_041385.1 coordinate 840,389,032, forward strand.
GCAATCTGTGTTAGTTGTATTTGTTTCCATCCAAGGTTGCAAAGGGCCATGGATCTGCTATGGAGACGTCTGCTAATGTTGGCAGCACTTTATGTAACGAACCTGCAAGCCTATGCAATGATGAGGGTACTGTGGGAGAAAGGGAGTTGCCTTCTCAAATGAATATCGCATGTGCCCAGCCAGAAGAAAGAAGGCCCGAAATTGGTACATCAACAATCGCTGGTAGCAAAGTGGTGTTATAGATGTGGCTATGACAAGTGTTCACATAGAAGAGTTCGATGCTATTATTCCTTTTGGGTGTGTTCGGTAGCTCTCCACGGCCCCAAAAACTCCTCAACTCCTCAGCCCAAAAACCACAACCAGCTTCTCCTAAAAAATCCTAGAGTTGGCTGATCGTTCGCCTCGACAGCTTCTGCTTCCAGTCATTAGAGAAGGTTGAAAGGCCATTTATAGCCCAATAGTCCATTAGGATAGGAGCCCATTTAGCGCCTGACACATATTTTCCCCTTTCTTCTCCTGTTCGGGGAGATGGTTCTCAAAGAAATTCTCCTGTTCGGTGAGATGCCAGGTGCTACGTCTCGAGCTTGCGTTGGATTTCCCCGACGAGGAGAGGATGATGCAGCACAGTAGCGTAAGTATTTCCCTCAGTTTTTGAGAACCAAGGTATCAATCCAGTAGGAGACGCGCAAGTCCCTCGTACCTGCACAAAACGATAGCTACTGGCAACCAACGCTTAGGGGTTGTCAATCCCTTCACGGTCACTTACGAGAGTGAGAACTGATAGAGATAATATTTTTGGTATTTTTGGTATAAATATGCAAAGTAAAAAGTAAAAGCAAAGCAAGTAAATAAAGTGATGCAGATTGATATGATGAGAATAGACCCGGGGGCCGTAGGTTTCACTAGTGGCTTCTCTCGAGAGCATAAGTATTCTACGCTGGGTGAACAAATTACTGTTGGGCAATTGACAAAATTGAGCATAGTTATGAGGTTATCCAGGCAATGATCATGTATATAGGCATCACGTCCGTGACAAGTAGACCGAAACGATTCTGCATCTACTACTATTACTCCACTCATCGACCGCTATCCAGCATGCATCTAGAGTATTAAGTTAAAAACAGAGTAACGCCTTAAGCAAGATGACATGATGTAGAGGAATAAATTCATGCAATATGATAAATACCCCATCTTGTTATCCTCGATGGCAACAATACAATATGTGCCTTGCAACCCTTTCTGTCACTGGGTAAGGTCACCGCAAGATTGAACCCAAAGCTAAGCACTTCTCCCATTGCAAGAACTACCAATCTAGTTGGCCAAACCAAACGGATAATTTGAAGAGACTTGCAAAGATAACTTAATCATACATAAAAGAATTCAGAGAAGAATCAAATATTTTCCATAGATAAGCTGGATCATAAACCAACAATTCATCGGTCTCAACAAACACACCACAAAAAGAAGATTACATCGAATAGATCTCCACGAGAGAGAGGGGGAGAACATTGTATTGAGATCCAAAAAGAGAGAAGAAGCCATTTAGCTACTAGCTATGGACCCAAAGGTCTGAAGTAAACTACTCACACTTCATCGGAGGGGCTATGGTGTTGATGTAGAAGCCCTCCATGGTGGATGCCCCCTCCGGCGGATCTCCGGAACAGGCCCCAAGATGGGATCTCGTGGATACAGGAAGGTACGGCGGTGGAATTAGGTTTTTGGCTCCCTTCCTGATCTGTTGGGGTACGTAGGTATATATAGGAGGAAGGAGTACGTCGGTGGAGCGTCAGGGGGCCCACGAGGCAGGGGGCGCGCCCAGGGGGGAGGGGCGCGCCCCCCACCCTCGTGACCGCCTCTGGCACTCCTTGGAGTAGGGTCCAAGTCTCCTGGATCACGTTCGGTGAGAAAATCACGTTCCCGAAGGTTTCATTTCGTTTGGACTCCGTTTGATATTCCGTTTCTTCGAAACACTGTAATAGGCAAAAAAAACAGCAATTCTGGGATGGGCCTCCGGTTAATAGGTTAGTCCCAAAAATAATATAAAGTGGAAAATAAAGCCCATTATAGTCCAAAACAATAGATAAAGTAGCATGGAGCAATCAAAAAATATAGATAGATTAGAGACGTATCAGGCATCCCCAAGCTTAATTCCTGCTCGTCCTCGAGTAGGTAAATGATAAAAAGAGAATTTTTGATGCGGAGTGATACTTTGGCATAATTTTAATGTAAATCTTCTTAATCATGGTATGAATATTCAGATCCAAAAGATTCAAGACAAAAGTTCATATTGTCATAAAAATAATAATACTTCAAGCATACTAACAAAGCAACTATGTCTTCTCAAAATAACATGGCCGAAGAAAGTTATCCCTACAAAATTATATAGTCTGGCTATGCTCCATCTTCCCCACACAAAGTATTTAAATCATGCACAACCCCGATGACAAGCCAAGATATTGTTTCATACTTTAACATTTTCAAAACTTTTTCAATCTTCACGCAATACATGAGCGTGAGCCATGGATATGGCACTATATGTGGAATATAATGGTGGTTGTGGAGAAGACAAAAAAGAGGGAACATAGTCTCACATCAACTAGGCGTATTAACGGGCTATGGAGATGCCCATCAATAGATACCAATGTGAGTGAGTAGGGATTGCCATGCAACGGATGCACTAGAGCTATAAGTATATGAAAGCTCAACAAATGAAACTAAGTGGGTGTGCATCCAACTCGCTTGCTCACGAAGACCTAGGGCATTTTAATGAAGCCCATCATTGGAATATACAAGCCAAGTTCTATAATGAGAAATTCCCACTAGTATATGAAAGTGACAAAATGAGAGACTCTCTATCATGAAGATCATGATGCTACTTTGAAGCACAAGTGTGGTAAAAGGATAGTAACAGTGTCCCTTCTCTCTTTTTCTCTCATTTTTTTTATTTGGGCCTTTTCTCTTTCTTTTTATGGCCTCTTTTTTTTCGTCCGGAGTCTCATCTCGACTTGTGGGGGAATCATAGTCTCCATCATCCTTTCCTCACTTGGGACAATGCTCTAATAATGATGATCATCACACTTTTATTTTTCTTACAACTCAACAATTACAACTCGATACTTAGAACAAAATATGACTCTATATGAATGCCTCCGGCGGTGCACTAGGATATGCAATGAAACATGAGTGACATGTATGAAAGAATTATGAACGGTGGCTTTGCCACAAATACGATGTTAACTAAATGATCATGCTAGCAATATGACAATGATGGAGCGTGTCATAATAAACGGAACGGTGGAAAGTTGCATGGCGATATATCTTGGAATGGCTATGGAAATGCCATGATAGGTAGGTATGGTGGCTGTTTTGAGGAAGGTTATATGGTGTATGTATGATACCGGCGAAAAGTGTGCGGTATTAGAGAGGCTAGCAATGGTGGAAGGATGGGGAAAAGTGCGTATGATCCATGGACTCAACATTAGTCTTAAAGAACTCATATACTTATTGCAAAAATCTAGAAGTTATCAAAGCAAAGTATTACACACATGCTCCTAGGGGGATAGATTGGTAGGAAAAGACCATCGCTCGTCCCCGACCGCCACTCATAAGGAAGACAATCAATAAATAAATCATGCTCTGAGTTCATCACATAACGGTTCACCATACGTGCATGCTACAGGAATCACAAACTTCAACACAAGTATTCTTAAAATTCACAACTACTCAACTAGCATGACTCTAATATTATCACCTTCATATCTCAAAACAATTATCAAGCATCAAACTTATCTTAGTATTCAACGCACTCAAAAGAAAGTTTCACATATCTTGCACACCAAGTATATTAACATTAAGCAAATTACCATGCTATTAACGACTCTCAAAATAATCTAAGTGAAGCATGAGAGATCAAGTTTCTTTAAAACAAATCCACCACCGTGCTCTAAAAGGTATAAGTGAAGCACTAGAGCAAAAATTATCACACTCAAAAAGATATAAGTGAAGCACTAGAGTCTTCTATCAAATTCTAATTCATATATGGTTCTCTCAAAAGGTGTGTACAACAAGGATGATTGTGGTAAACTATCAAGCAAAGACTCGAATAATACAAGACGCTCCAAGCAAAACACATATCATGTTGGTGAATAAAAATATAGCTCCAAGTAAATTACCGATCGAAGTGGATGAAAGAGGGGATGCCTTCCGGGGCATCCCCAAGCTTTGACTTTTTGGTGTCCTTGGATTATCTCGGGGGTGCCATGGGCATCCCCAAGCTTAGGCTCTTGTCACTCCTTGTTCCGTAATCCATCAAAAGAATTCACCCAAAACTTGAAAACTTCACAACACAAAACTCAATAGAAATCTCGTGAGCTCCGTTAGAGAAACAAAACAAGAGACTACTTTAAGGTACTGTAATGAAATCATTCTTTATTTATATTGGTGTTAAACTTACTGTATTCCAACTTCTTTATGGATTATAAACTATTTTACTAGCCATAGATTCATCAACATAAGCAAACAACACACGCAAAACAGAATCTGTCAAAAACAGAACAGTCCGTAGTAATCTGTAACTAACGCAAACTTCTGGAACCCAAATAATTCTACCAAAATTAGACGACCTGGACAATATGTTTATTGATCATCAGCGACTGGAATCAGTATTTTGTGACGTTCTGGTGATTTTTAACAATTCGGGCACTGAGCACAAAGATTCTGGAAATTACAGCAAGATCAAATAACTATCACCCAAGAAGATCCAATAGGTCCAACTTGGCACAAACACTAATTAAAAGATAAAATCACATCTAAACAGAGTTTAGATGGATTATTTTATTCCTAAACAGAACCAAAAACAAAAAGCACAAAATAAAATTGGGTTGCCTCCGAACAAGCGCTATCGTTTAACGCCCCTAGCTAGGCATAAGAACAAGGATAGATCTAGATATTGCCATCTTTGGTAGGGAATCCATAAGTGGTTCTCATGATAGATTCATATGGTAATTTTATTTTCTTTCTAGGAAAGTGTTCCATGCCTTTTTTTAATGGAAATTGGAATCTAATATTCCCTTCCTTCATATCAATAATTGCACCAATCGTTCTAAGGAAAGGTCTACCAAGAATAATAGGACATGAAGGATTGCAATCTATATCAAGAACGATAAAATCTACGTGCACATAATTCCTATTTGCAACAATAAGAACATCATTAATTCTTCCCATAGGCTTTTTAATAGTGGAATCCGCAAGATGCAAGTTTAGAGAGCAATCATCAAAATCACGGAAATCTAGCAAATCACACAAAGTTTTGGGAATAGTAGAGACACTAGCTAGCACCCAAATCACACAAAGCATGAAACTCATAATTTTTAATTTTAATTTTTATAGTAGGTTCGCACTCATCATGGAGTTTCCTAGGGTTATAAACTTTCAACTCAAGCTTTTCTTCATAAGATTGCATTAAGGCATCAACAATGTGTTCGATAAAAGCCTTATTTTGACTATAAACATGAGGAGAATTTAACACGGATTGCAACAAGGAAACACAATCAATTAAATAGCAATTTTCATAATTAAATTCCTTGAGATCCAAAATAGTGGGTTTAGCAACATCTATATTTCTATTTCTTTCACTCCCACTTTTATCAATTTCATCATCAAGATCTAAAAACTCAGAATTCTTAGAACGCCTTCTAGGTAGAGGAAGATCATATTCAGTTTCATCAAGATTCATATTGCAAAACAAAGATTTAATAGGGGACACATCAATAACTTTTAGATCTTCATCTTGATTTTCATAGGAATTGGAAGAACACGCTTTAATAAAGGCATCTTTGGAAGCACGCATCCTAGCGGTTCTTTCTTTGCACTCATCAATGGAAATTCTCATAGCTTTGAGAGACTCATTGATATCATGCTTAGGAGGAATAGATCTAAGCTTTAAAGAATCAACATCAAGAGAAATTCTATCAACGTTCCTAGCCAAATCATCAACTTTAAGTAATTTCTCTTCAAGCAAAGCATTAAAATTCTTTTGTGAATTCATAAACTCTTTAACACTACTCTCAAATTCAGAGGGCATCTTATTAAAATTTCCATAAGAGTTGTTGTAGGAATTTCCATAATTATTAGAAGGATTACTAGGATAAGGCCTAGGATTAAAATTCCCTCTATACGCGTTGTTTCCAAAACTATTCCTACCAACAAAATTCACATCCATAGATTCATTATTATTCTCAATCAAGGTAGATAAAGGCATATTATTGGGATCAGAAGAAACACTCTTAGCAAATAAATTCATAAGTTCATCCAACTTTCCACTCAAAACATTGATTTCTTCTATAGCATGCACTTTTTTATTAGTAGATCTTTCAGTATGCCATTGAGAATAATTAACCATAATATTATCTAGGAGTTTAGTAGCATCTCCTAAAGTGATTTCCATAAAAGTGCCTCCCGCGGCCGAATCTAAAAGATTTCTAGAAGCAAAATTCAATCCAGCATAAATTTTTTGTATAATCATCCATAAGTTCGAACCATGAGTAGGACAATTACGTAGCATTAATTTCATTCTCTCCTAAGCTTGTGCAACATGTTCATGATCAAGTTGCTTAAAATTCATAATATCGTTCCTAAGAGAGATAATCTTAGCGGGAGGAAAATACTTAGAGATAAAAGCATCTTTGCACTTGTTCCAAGAATCAATACTATTTTTAGGCAAAGATGAAAACCACGCTTTAGCACGATCTCTAAGCGAAAAAGGAAATAGCTTCAATTTAACGACATCATTATTGACATCTTTTTTCTTTTGCATATCACGTAAATCAACGAAGCCATTCAGATGAGTGGCGGCATCTTCACTAGGAAGGTCGGCGAATTGATCTTCCATAACAAGATTCAACAAAGCAGTATTGATTTCACAAGATTCAGTATTGGCAAGAGGGGCAATCGGAGTGCTAAGGAAATCATTATTATTGGTATTGGTGAAGTCACACAATTTGGTGGCATCTTGAGCCATCGCAACGAACAAGCAAACTAACACACGAGCAAACAAAAGGCAAAGGAAAAAAGGCAAAGGCAAAAAGAGGAGGAGATTGGGAAAGAGAGGGCGAATAAAACGGCAAGGGTGAAGTGGGGGAGAGGAAAACGAGAGGCAAATGGCAAATAATGTAATGTGAGAGATAAGGATTGTGATGGGTACTTGGTATGTTGACTTTTGCGTAAGCCTCCCCGGCAACGGCGCCAGAAATTCTTCTTGCTACGTCTCGAGCTTGCGTTGGATTTCCCTGAAGAGGAGAGGATGATGCAGCACAGTAGTGTAAGTATTTCCCTCAGTTTTTGAGAACCAAGGTATCAATCCAGTAGGGGACTACGCGCAAGTCCCTCGTACCTGCACAAAACGATAGCTACTCGCAACCAACGCTTAGGGGTTGTCAATCCCTTCACGGTCACTTACGAGAGTGAGATCTGATAGAGATAATATTTTTGGTATTTTTGGTATAAAGATGCAAAGTAAAAAGTAAAAGCAAAGCAAGTAAATAAAGTGATGCAGATTGATATGATGAGAATAGACCCGGGGGCCATAGGTTTCACTAGTGGCCTCTCTCGAGAGCATAAGTATTCTACAGTGGGTGAACAAATTACTGTTGAGCAATTGACAGAATTGAGCATAGTTATGAGGTTATCCAGGCAATGATCATGTATATAGGCATCACGTCCGTGACAAGTAGACCGAAACGATTCTGCATCTACTACTATTACTCCACTCATCGACCGCTATCCAGCATGCACCTAGAGTATTAAGTTAAAAACAGAGTAACGTCTTAAGCAAGATGACATGATGTAGAGGAATAAATTCATGCAATATGATAAATACCCCATCTTGTTATCCTCGATGGCAACAATACAATACGTGCCTTGCAACCCTTTCTGTCACCGGGTAAGGTCACCGCAAGATTGAACCCAAAGCTAAGCACTTCTCCCATTGCAAGAACTACCAATCTAGTTGGCCAAACCAAACAGATAATTCGAAGAGACTTGCAAAGATAACTTAATCATACATAAAAGAATTTAGAGAAGAATCAAATATTTTCCATAGATAAGCTGGATCATAAACCCACAATTCATCGGTCTCAACAAACACACCGCAAAAAGAAGATTACATCGAATAGATCTCCACGAGAGAGGGGGAGAACATTGTATTGAGATCCAAAAAGAGAGAAGTAGCCATCTAGCTACTAGCTATGGACCCGAAGGTCTGAAGTAAACTACTCACACTTCATCGGAGGGGCTATGGTGTTGATGTAGAAGCCCTCCGTGGTGGATGCCCCCTCCGGCGGAGCTCCGGAACAGGCCCCAAGATGGGATCTCGTGGATACAGGAAGGTACGGCGGTGGAATTAGGTTTTTGTCTCCCTTACTGATCTGTTGGGGGTACGTAGGTATATATAGGAGGAAGGAGTACGTCGGTGGAGCGTCAGGTGGCCCACGAGGCAGCACCCTCGTGACCACATCTAGCACTCCTTGGAGTAGGGTCCAAGTCTCCTGGATCATGTTCGGTGAGAAAATCACGTTCCCGAAGGTTTCATTCCGTCTGGACTCCGTTTGATATTCCGTTTCTTCGAAACACTGAAATAGGCAAAAAACAGCAATTCTGGGCTGGGCCTCCGGTTAATAGGTTAGTCCCAAAAATAATATAAAAGTGGAAAATAAAGCCCATTATAGTCCAAAACAATAGATAAAGTAGCATGGAGCAATAAAAAATTATAGATACGTTGGAGATGTATCACTAGGCAATCGATGAGATCATTCTCTAGGAGGTGTTAGGGGATAAGGGTTGTGGGAAACGGAGGGTCCTGGTCGCCATAGCTTGCTCTAGGAAAAGGAGGATCTGGTCACCGTAGCTCGTCCTGATCTCCGGGTTGCACCCAAGGATGTGGAGGGCATGAACGGGGGCGCGGAGGAGGAGCCGTGGTGTGGCAGAGGGCGGGGACGGCAGGGACCAGCTCGTCGCGCGGTTCGGCGGTGCACGAAGCGGGATCCACGCGGCGGCGCTGGCAAAAGGAATGGGGATCGTGGCATGCAGAACATGAATGTCTATCGCTCATTGGTGGGACGAGTGGGTTGCGCTTGAACCAGTATACTTGGCGGTGGCAGGAGTGCGTAATTTCAAGGAACTCTCGCTTCTCAGTTTCACATGAGCTCCATTTTCCTCGCTCCTCAACTCCACATAATTTACACTAGGAAAAACTCCAGCTTCTCTCACAAAACTCCAGGATTTAAATCGTTCGGCTCAACTCCAGACGTGGACTCAGAGGAATTGGAAGCCGGAGGGCCACCGAACAGGCCACAGGTGGTTTGTTTCCTATGCATGGAGATAGAGGCATGTCTTCACAGCCTGCAGCCGGTAACGAAGACAAGGCAAGTGAGGACGTGCAAGAAGATAATGCTTCTCTGCAGGTGACGGTGCCCGATGCCATACCGACGGTTCCGCAACCCTCGCGTGCCATGGAACGTCAGCTGGCCATTGCTAGCCCGAGGTGGGAACCTGACGATCTGAACGGGGGATAGAATGATCTGGACGAGATGCAACCAGGCCCTTCTAGCGTTGCGAGCCCACCTCCATAACTCAAGTTTCCTTCTAGTTTGTTAGGGACCTTGTTGGTCCATATATTAATTCCGGCTACGTTTTGTTTTTGTTACTGGAGCCATCTCTTATTTCTAGTAGATTATAAACTATATGTTCTCGTATTGAATGGTTGATATTATTGTTGTGTCGCTGCTCGGTTCTATTTTTTATATGATCATACCATTTATTTTAATTGAGTGAATTTTCATATTATTAACATGAGACTTAAATATGTGTTCATTATTTCGTGTTTTGTTTTAGTTTTACAGTCTATTATATATACAACTTGGGTGTTACAGAACATGGCAAGATGATATATGTTTCTGTCCTCGAGGCTTCTCGTTGTGGCATCATAACTAGAATATATGTTCATGTTTCTCTAAGTGTCCAAGCATTTTAAGAAATATGAATGCTAGTTAGTTAGCTATGCACTGGTAATTCTCACCCTTAATTAGTACTAGGATATGGGTAGATGACATGTAGTGCTACTACTTGTGTACTCTACCTATCTACGCTGGGTGAGGAAAAAATCATGGCTGTATTAAAACATAGGCTTTAGCTACAACCACGAAGCATGTAAAAAGGAGTGAATTAGCTGGCTTACACTAAAGAAAGCGTTGGTGAGTGACGATTTTCTTCGGCCAATAGAGCTATGCTATCATCGGAAACCAAGGGTTTAGTTACTTGGAGCAATACATAAGATGTATTGGTTGATGTATTAAAAATTTTGTTCACCATGATAAATTTTATTTTGGTAAAAATAAAATAAAAGGAGGTCAAGATATTTATATCTGAAGTCACGCTAGTTAGTGGGTGCTCTACAAAGTTGCATACACGAATTATGAATTAATTATCAAAGGCAAAGATAGCTATAGTTCTAGTAGTAGTTATGCTGAGTGCAAAACTGCAAATTATTTGGCATTTGGAATCTGTATAAACCAGCAATTGAGAATAGTGATAGCCATCAAGGAGAGACGTTTGATTTTAGGTAACTATCTGTGTGCTATCTGGTGCAATATTTTTTTGTGCAGTTTTATCGACATATTCAGGAAGTTTGTGTGCGAAGATTGATACTCTAACATATTGACAATTGCATAACTATCCTCTTTATTGGCTGGCTTCCTAATTTGGTTCCTTGGCCTTATCATTCTTTGAGGTAGCCTCATTTAAAAATTATGGGATTCGAAAGTCTAGATTTATTCTGGTTATGACAATGAGTATGTTCTGGTGTAAATACTATTCTAGTGTGCTAAAGCTAAGACGATCTGTAATTTATATGGTTCACTCTTCTGGTGGGATCTGTGAGAAAGTAAAGTGTAAATATTCTGCAGTGCTTGCTAGAAGTAGTTGCTATTTGAAGGTTTTAAGCACAAAGTTTAATAGAAAACATGGAGTTACTGCCTCTAGCTGCCCATTGTTCTTATGCTTTCAGTGCAATTCTTAAGATTTTGTGGGCATCACCTCATCTTCACAGGTAGTTCGGGCCTTGGTAGCGAGGCGAGTTGAGGTGGCCGAGCAAAGGCTGGCCACCACAGCCAATCTAGCTAGCATGATGACATGCTTGTGAGGTCTAGTCAAGGTGACGACAGCCTCCGCTGATCACTGTGTCGGCGGGCTGTTGTCCTTGATGACTGAGCAAGGAATATTAAGGCGAGCAGTGTCCCATATGGAGATGCATTTTCTGTAACTACATGCATAATGGCAGTTGTCATGTGGAATTTGTCGACGCTCACTTTTCATCCTAAGGGTTTTTAGTTTAGTCCTATAACAACGGCCATCGCACGAGGATGTTCGTGACACCAGTAGCATCATCCAATACTGATGAGCAAAACCATTTCTTATGAAAAACACATTATTTAAAAAAGCGTGTCAACACATTAATATTACAACGACATTTATTTAACACATACATTTTTATGTTCAAATTGCGTGAACAATTTATAAATACATGGACAAATATTTAATTATGAACATTTCCTTAATAACACAGATACTCACCTATCTCCAAAATGCATCCATGTAATTTCCTTAAAACAAAAGAGAAATAGAGAAACAAATGCAAAAAAATTAATTACGCGGTACAGAATTCTTAAAATAAAAGGGCTTTGGCCCATCCATGGTGGGATCAATCTGGTCCGCGAGACATGAACAAAATGACTGAAATCATGATACTGACGTTGATGCTGACGTTGGATCCCTATCTCTTCCCGCGCGGAGATGAAATCATATGCAGAAACATTACTTCCTTCCAATTCTGCCGAGTTTACTTCTTACAGTTTACCATTCTCCCTGAACCCTAGCCCCTCTTAGCACCTACCTACGCTGCTATATATATCCAGTCTTTCCGTGCAATCCAGTCACAGGCTCACAGCGATTCCCTCCTTTCCTTCCATACAGTACAGAGTACATTCTAGCTCGCGCCCAGGCTGTGTGACGGATCCAAAAGCCCTGGCTGCCAACATCATGTATTCAAAAGCTTTTTAAACATATATTTGCAAAACTGTTCAAAACATATTTGAATAAACGTTCATCGTGTATTTAGAAAAGTGTTAAATACATATTGAAAATGTTCAGTGTGTATTTAAAAAACTTTAACCATGTATTTCCAAAATATTTAACATATAATTGAAAAAAATATTCACATTATGTAAAGAATTTTCATCTGTATTTACTTATTTCCTACTTTACCTACCCATGCTGCGATATATATCCGGCCTTTCCGTCCAATCGAGTCACAGGCTCACATCCATTCCCTCCTTTCCTTCCTTACATTACAGACTACAGAGTACATTCCAGCTCGTGCCCCAGGCTGTGCGATGGATTGAAAAGCCCTGGCCGCCAAGGAGGAGGAGGAGTTCATCGAGCAACTCTGCAGCAACCTCACCTGCGCTGGCGCCCGCCCACATCCTCCCCCTACCGACGGCGCAGCCGCTGTCGTCGCCAACAATCCCCCTGGTCCTGTTGTCGGCAACATGTCGCCCATGGCCTTCCTGTCCAACCTCCGACAAGCGGCCGTGGACGCATCGTCCGTCGTCGGCGAGTTCTCCTGCGCCAGACTTCTCATTTTCGCACTGGGCTGGGGCCCTGCTGGTTCGGGCAGGTACACGAGCGGCGCTCCGTCCAGTAGTGTTGGATAATCCAAACATGCCTACGTGCTACTAATACTAAGTTGTGTTGAGTTTGGCAGTACTAGTTTTATGTGAGTAGGCTTAGCTTAATTGTGATCAGCGTAACCGGTAATTAGGAAAGTGTGCGTCGGTGTATGGCTTGCATGCCTTGAGTACTGTGTTCTGTTAGGTTATGGTGGAGTCGGCTACGCACCATGGTTAGGACCATGCATATATATGCAGCGTTGCGTGAGTTTTGTAAAAAGAGGGGCGCGACACATGCCCTTGGCTATCAATTTTTTGTGTACATCTTTATCGTGATTTGATGTGATTGATCCTGTGGCGAATTTCCAACAAGGAGCTCGTCGATGACAAGATCTTCCTCGACCGCAACCTGCCAGCCCAAGATGACCCGGACGAGCAGGAGAGGGGGCGCAAGCGCAACGTTTCCTCCTCTAATCTCAACGGTGCCATTCCCGGGCCAAGTAAGACGAAGAGAAGCCTCTCGCCGCCCAACATCACCGACCTGGCTGGTTCAAAGGTGGCTGCTGCCGAGGCCGAGGATGCTGGTCTCAAACAAGGTAGTAAGCCTGATTCTTTTATCGAGGAGATTAAGAAATACCTCTCGATCTTATGGTTCATTTCCCTTCTCAACAGATCCTTTTAAATTTCAGCTGCAAGGTTAGGAGAGGAGCAGGAGCCGCTGCAAGGTGGATCTGCTTTCAAGACACAAGACCAACCGGCAACAGGGAATGATGAGGCCAAGGCCGATGGTGTTGCTCGGACACAAGGTACACATGCTTCTTTAATCAGGTCGATAAAGGCTCTCCTACTGTTCCTGATCCTTTCTCCATTGTCTCTGCTCTGCCAGGAGAGGCTGTAGGTAGACTAAAGGGGCTCAACAACGCTCACATCATGAAGAGACTCAAGGAGCTCATCTCGAACGTCAAAGCCCAAACCAGCAGGCCGTTCCCGGAAAACTTTCTAGGCAAATTGCATTGGTTTCGGTCACAGGTTGCCAAGGAAAGCAGATCTATTGTGGAGACATCAGCGAAAGTTGCCGCCACTTTATCTGGCCAACCTGCAAGCAGATACAATTATGAGGGTACGGTAGGAACAATGGAGTTCCAACTTTATATTAATGTTATAAGTTCCCAGCCAGAAGAAAGAAGGCCTGAAATTGGTACATCAGCTATCGCAGGTATGAATTCATGTGCAAAGTGGTGTTCTAGAGGTGCCTATCATTGCAAGTGTTTTTAGCGTAATCTCGGTTTGTGGGATTTCCACGTAGGCATATATACATGCTTATATTGTTTATGTCTACTACGTTAAGAAATGGACACGAGACAAGGAAGAAGATGCCGAACACTTGAGGATTAAAGGAAAAAGAAACCAGGCTTAAAGCGTTATTGAGTCATGCTCGTATGGAAACAATGCTCATCATGCATTTCAAAAACAAATCATCATGTATTCAATATGGTGTTAAACAGATATTTCTAAAAGTGTTCCACGCATAGTTGAATAAATGTTCATCATGTATTCATGGAACTGTTCAACACATGTTTGAAAATGGTCATCATGTATTTAAAAAAAAATTAACCGTGTATTTCCAAAAAATTCCAATATATTCAATATATCCTTACCGAAAAATAAAGGATGGAGCCTTTCATAGTTCTCCATCCATCACCTATATCCGTTGATTTTGTGTTAACATAAAGATTGACGGCTGAAATTTTAAAATAGAACTGAAAAAGAACAGTTTGGACACGTACATGGAAGGAAAGAAAAGCCAATTCCTTCACCGATTCCACCATGGGCTTGGCAGATTTGTACCCGCACACATACATCTCACCTTGCGTTTGGACTGTTCGTGTGTGCATAAAATTAAAACCCGGCCAAAGAACAAATCGAATACGCTACCCACAAAGCACGATGCACGCAGCTTCCCTCCTTCCCCAAGCCGTCGTGGATCTTGCGCTGCTGGAGTTTACCGCTGTGGTGGCCATGCCATGCTTGCCAAGAACCACCGGAGCCCACATCTCCGAGCTCGACAGGATCAGCAACCACCTGTCCGAGGTTCTCAACATGGCCTCATCCCGGCAGCCGCTCGCCTGCCGTCCATCGCAATATTGTCGTCGTCGTCCTGCTTCCCGAGAGTCCATCACGTCCGCGTTGCTTCCAGAAAAGGCCTCGCGGGAGGCGGCGCTGCAGGAGCACCTGCTAGCGCAAGAGGAGGCCGCGGTGTCCCTATAGTACGGCCATGCAGCGTACAGGACGAGACCACCACGGGAGCCCACATCCCCTAGCTCGATAGGATCATGAGCCGCCTGTCCGAGGTTCTCGCCATGGCCCCACTCCGGCAGCCGCTCGCCTACCGCGCCGCTAGACCCGCTTGTGTAGGGGTCTTGCATTGCGATTTTGTCGTCGTCGTCCCGGTTACCGAGTGTCCATCACGTCGGCCTTGTCATGTGTAAAATCCAATGTCGAGGGAGGCGGCACTGTAGGACCGCTGCTAACGTAAGAGGAGGCCGCGGTGTCCCTATTGTGCGGCCATGTACCGTACAAGACGCACGGACACACTGCAGAGCAAGATTGACGACGCCAAGCAATGGCATGCTACAGGAGCGGTAATGGTGCAACACACCACCGGGAAGTCAGAGCAGCGCGCAGCCTGATAGATCAACATGGGGACCGGGCGAGCATGACCAACGGAGGTGCAGCAGGCATGACAACGGTCAAGGGCACGGGCACATTCTAGGAGGCGATGGGGACATGGAGCTTGAGAACAGCCGGCGTGAACTTGTGATCTGGGAGAGGGAAGTCCCGACAGCTGGGCGGTGCTGGTAGGTACGGGATGCGTGGCAGCGAAGCTTGCCTTGGGTGCTGCCTCATGACCACAGAACCGGACACGATAATGCCGATGGAGGAAGGAAAGTAGGGGAAGAGTACATGGCGAGTATAAGGTACCCCATGCCAGTAGGACTACAAGGAGCTTCAACCCCACCCCATGTCAGGCACTACCGCAGTTCTCATGCCTGCGCATGTGGCACAAGCTTATGCACTTCAAGAATCCATTAGAAATTTTTAATTTGTTATCATGTGCATGACTTGCAGATCAATTACCTGCCAGCGTCGTGATTTATGCAGCACGCAAGCAAGCTTCATCGACGTGATGCACATAGATATGCATCAAGGGACACCTCAAAACATCTTGAAAAATCAGGTCAAACATATTGCTAAATTTCTTTATTCACTACCAAACTGCTCCTCCCAATAATGAAGCCACTGTTATCCCTACACAGGTAAGGCTATTTTTCAAGCTCTTGAATTAGCTTTCGGAAGTTACTAGAATATGACTATTGTGGATGCATGGCAAGTACACTCCATAGCTCTACAAGCGCCCGAGGTAACTTATTGGTCTTTTGTGAATATAATGGAGAGATGTTCGATTTTAAGTAACTACCTATGTGCTATCTTTGTGCAATATTCTTTAGTGCGGTTTAATCGACATAGTCGGGAAGTTTGAATATAAAGAAACAACCATCAACAAGCCGATACAAACACATACCACCCCAACACACGCACACACCCAAGGCTGAATACATAGCGCTGAGTGTAGCTACACCACCCCTATCACTCCAATGTATGTAATACACACTCTTTGCTCTTCAACTTGTCAATCTGTACTTCTGAACACACTGTACTAAATTTGAGCTTCATATCATAGTCACTTCATGCAAGAAACAAGAAAAACCATCTACTGTGAAACTAAGCCAAAATACTGCACCTACAAAATGGGATTCCCACTTCAGACATGTGGTAAGTGTTTGTACTACATTATTGAAATGCTTTATGTTGGCTTACTAAATGACTTGCAATATTAATGTTTATCAATTAATAAATCTGACATAAGCTTAAGGACAACATTGATAATCTATCCGGTATGTTGTTGCCGTCTAGCCCTAGCTCTCGCCTACCTCTCACAGCTCTCTTGTTCTGCTGCAGACCAAGGTAGAAGAAGAAGGGAAGAAGAAGACACAGGTGGACACAGGAGGTTTCCGGCGCTCAAACACCAACACCCACGAGCACGAACTCGTTCCCAGAGCACCGAGGCTCTCGTACTACATCGCCTGGCCTTTATACTCAGGTAACGCAGCGGCCAAGCATACAGACCCCCACGCACGCACCACACGGCCACCACTACCGGCCACTAACTCCAGGCCGGCTAACCAGCTAACTACCAGTGCATGCATGCGCTAACAACCACACCTAGCAGCCACCAAGTTCGGCCTGGCTAGCTAGCTCCGGCTCTCACGCCTACCCAGCGACACACACGCATGCCACAAGCACACACAACGCACGCACATGAACGCATGGCTTATTTCTAACACGGTAGAGACTTGCTTGAACGTATGCGCACTACAAAGAAAGATCCTACATTTACTCTGACTGCACCAAAACAAATCATAAGTACTTTCTAATTTGTGGAGGCTTCTCTTTATACCTGGCATGTTTAGATAGAATAATTGGAAATTATAATATTCCTATTATAGGTGATTTGTTTCCTATGCATGCAAATAAGTTCTCCTATATGCTCCTGATCCTATTTCATTTTCAGCTACAAGCGCTCAGCGGGAAGAGAGCCGAGGAGCTGGTTTCGAAGGTCAAAAACAGATCCAGGCCGTTGGCGGAACGCAATCTGTGTTAGTTGTATTTGTTTCCATCCAAGGTTGCAAAGGACCATGGATCTGCTATGGAGACGTCTGCTAATGTTGGCAGCACTTTATGTAACCAACCTGCAAGCCTATGCAACTATGAGTGTACTGTGGGAGAAAGGGAGTTGCCTTCTCAAATGAATATCGCATGTGCCCAGCCAGAAGAAAGAAGGCCCGAAATTGGTACATCAACAATCGCGGGTAGCAAAGTGGTGTTCTAGATGTGCCTATGACAAGTGTTTACATAGAAGAGTTGGATGCTAATACTCCTTTTACAGGTGGTTTGTTTCCTTTGCATGGAGATATATAGAGGCATGTCTTCACAGCCTGCAGCCGGTAACGAAGACAAGGCAAGTGAGGACGTGCAAGAAGACAATGCTTCTCTGCAGGTGACGGTGCCCGATGCCATACCGACGGTTCCACAACCCTTGCGTGCCATGGAACGTCAGCTGGCCATTACTAGCCCGAGGTGGGAACCAGACGATCTGAGCGGGGGATAGAATGATTTGGACGAGATGCAACCAGGCCCTTCTAGCATTGCGAGCCCACCTCCATAACTCTAGTTTCCTCCTAGTTTGTTAGGAACCTTGTTGGTCTATACATTAATTCCGGCTGCGTTTTATTACTGGAGCATGGCTTATTTCTAGTAGATTATAAACTATATGTTCTGGTATTGAATGGTTGATATTATTGTTGTGTCGCTGCTCGGTTCTATTTTTGATATGATCATACCATTTATTTAAATTGAGTGAATTTTCATATTATTAACATGAGAATTAAATATGTGTTCATTATTTTGTGTTTAGTTTTAGTTTTACAGTCTATTATATATACAAGTTGGGTGTTACAAAACATGGCAAGATTAGATATGTTTCTGTCCTCTAGCCTTCTCACTCTGACATCATAACTAGAATATATGTTCATGTTCTTTAAGTGTCCAAGAATTTTAAGAAATATGAACGCTAGTTAGTTAGCAAGGCACTGGTAATTCTCGACCTTAATTAGTACTAGGATATGGGTAGATGACATGTAGTGCTACTACTTGTGTACTCTACCTATCTACGTTGGGTGAGGAAAAAATCATGGCTGTATTAAAACATAGGCATTAGCTACAATCACGAAGCATGTAAAAAGGAGCCAATTAGCTGGCTTACACTAAACAAAGAGTTGGTGAGTGACGATTTTCTTCGGCCAATAGAGCTATGCTATCGTCGGTAACGAAGGGTTTAGTTACTTGGAGCAATACATAAGATGTATTGGTTGATGTATTAATTTTTCTAGTTCACCATGATAAATTTTGTTTTGGTAAAAATAAAATAAAAAGAGGTCTAGACATTTATACCTGAAGTCGCGCTAGATAGTGGGTGCTCTACAAAGTTGCATACGTGAATTATGAATTCTTTTATCAAAATAAAATCTTGAATTTATTTGCTTGCTGGCTAAAATAATTCTTAAACCAAAGGCGAAGATAGCTATTGCTCTAGTAGTAGTTATGCTGAGTGCAAAACTGCAAATTATTTGGCATTTGGAATCTGTATAAACCAGCACTTGAGAATAGTGATATCCATCAAGGAGAGATGTTCGATTTTACGTAACTATCTGTGTGCTATCTGGGGAAATTTGTTTTGTGCGGTTTTATCGACATATTCGGGAAGTTTGTGTGCGAAGATTGATACTCTAACATACAGACAATTGCATAACTATCCTCTTTATTGGCTGGGTTCCTAATTTGGTTCCTTGGCCTTATCATTCTTTGAGGTATCCTCATTTAAAACTTATGGGATTCGGAAGTCTAAATTTATTCTGGTTATGACAATGAGTATGTTCTCGTGTAAATACTCCCTCCTTTCCGGTTTATAAGGCGCAAATCTCAAATCTCATCAACCAAGACATTTTGTGAGTGGAGGAATGTATCTCGTACTTTACAAAACTACCCCAATTAAACTCATGCATTAATTTGAATTAACTGCAGTGCATGCATGCTTGGCCACTAGATGAGTAGGAACATTACATGCATTGGTGTGTTCCTCTTTAATTCTTGCATGGAAAGATTTAATGTGCATTGGAAACTAAAAATGAGATGGAGATGAGCCATCTAAACTGGAAAAACAAAAAAGTTGAAATAAGCCTTATAAACCGGAAAGGAGGGAGTATTCTAGTGTGCTAAAGCTAAGACGATGAGTAATTTATATGGATGACTCTTCTGGTGGGATCTGTGAGAAAGTAAAGTCTAAATATTCTGAAGTGCTTGCTAGAAGTAGTGGCTATTAGAAGGTTTTAAGTACAAAGTTTAATAGAAAACATGGAGTTACTGCCTCTAGCTGCCCATTGTTCTTATGCTTTCAGTGCACTTCTTGAGTTTTTGTGGGCATCACCTCATCTTCACAGGTAGTTCGGGCCTTGGTAGCGAGGCTAGTTGAGGTGGCAAGCAAGGGTTGGCCACCTCAACCAATCTAGCTAGCATGATGACATGCTTGTGAGGTCTAGTCAAGGCGACGACAGCCTCCGCTGATCATTGTGTCTGTGGGCTGTGGTCCTTGATGACTGAGCAATGAATATTAAGGCGATCAGTGAGTCATGATTTAGAGTTTCTGGTTGGGTGCGATCAGCCCATGAGGCATCTTGTGAGATTGCGGTCAATGGACGACTAGTACTGATGAGCTCGCTGTTCATTAGAACAGGCGATGATACCGTTGGGCGCTCAATCTGAGGAAGAACTACATCATCTTCTACATTGTCGTGGGGACCAATATCTTCCGTCGCGATAGGGTCAATGACTGGAACTTCTTGAGCTTCAGGAGCCTCCGTGGAAGCAGGCTCATGAACGATCAGCTGACGCTCTTGATTTTCAGTAGCAGGATGGGCAAAAGCAATGGGTTCAACAACAAGGGGCTCTGTGGGAGCAGCCCGACCTCTCTTCTTGGTTTTTCTCTTCTTGGGGGGTGGTGCATCATCAGTAGTGCGGTTGATTTTGCGCTTCCTGGCTTCGGCTTCAGCTGCCTTGGTTTTCTGCTGATCTGAAGCCACTGTAGAGACCTTGGGCTTCAAGCCTGTCATGCTGGCTGGGAAGACAATGTGAGGTTCTTCCCGCCGTGGAGCTTCAGTCTGGGCCATAGTATGCTTCTTCTTCTGCTTGGCAGCCACCTTTGGGTCAATGCCAGGACACCCAAGAGCCTTGCGCTTTTCAGCTTCGTTGTAAGCCCGAACACACTTTGCAGCTAGAGTTTTCATGCGCTCTCTTGAGCCTTTGGCTTCCTCTCGTTTCTTGCGAAACGCCTCCTTGAGGTCATTGAGCATCATCTTGAATTTCTGGACATCAGCCACACTCAGCTTGGCAACATGCTTCTTGAACTGTTCCTTCTCAAAATCAATCTTGTGCTTCAGTTCAACAATTCGCTGAGCCAGAGCCAGCTCAGGAGCAATGGCGACTTGAAAGGAGACGCTGGTGCCAATAGGGAGTTGAAGATTATCAAAGCTGATATCTTGATTGTCGAACCATTCATCAATGATATTGTGCAAGATGTTCACATCGAAGAGGGGCCGATCATTGAAGATCTCCGCCTCTTGCTTGCTCTTGATCAACTGCTCAAGAGCATCCTTGCCAAATTCTTCATCTGAAGACAAATCAATGGCTTCATATTCATTCCTTCGAACGGCAGCAGGTTTCAGTGCTTGATTGTGTCCCTGAACAGGTTTCTTCTGCGGCTTTTCACGCTTCTTGGAGATGCGAGAGAGATCTTCAGAGTTGTTACTGGGAGCAGGAGGGGCAGTTGCCAATGGCTTCACTCGCGAAGCTTTTGGAGCAGCAGATAACTTTGAAGCTTTAGCCTTCTTTTGCTTCTACGGCTTTGGAGTAGGAGCTGGAGCTTCATCAGTGTCAGCACCATCATAAGAATGATCCACTTTGGCACCTTGGACAACAATGTGAGTGATGAGGCCAGCAGGGTTGTAGAAGGGGTCGATCCTGTTCTCATTGGCTTCACGGGTGCCATCGTCCCGAGGTGAGGAAGGACCAGGGTTGAAGTCAAGCCCTAGAGCCTTCTTGTTCTTCGCAGCTGAGTCTTTGGCGAACTGGTAGTTGCGCTTGAACAGATGGTCCTCACGGCACCACAGCAGAGAAGAAGGATCAGCGTTCTCTGGCTGCAGTCCACGAATCATGCATGGATAGAATTCTCGTTGGATGGCTTCAGGAAGGGACTGGGGTTGAAGATTTTTGTACACAATATCTCCCTAGGGTCCCTTGATGGCATTCTTCTCTGCATATTCTTCAGTGACGAAGCGGTATTTGAACCATTCTTCTGCCAAATATCTTCGAATCCACTGGATTCGATTCTTGCGTTCGGTATAGGTTTCCTCAGGGTCTGTTTGTACAGCTTGTGCAAATCTGGAGGCAAATCCTTGGAAGTGTTACCATGGCGCTGTCTACCTCCCTTTCGTGCTGACTTCACAGTTGTCATGATGTTTAAACTTAAGGGCTTCAGTACGTGCAATGGCTTCAGACAGCTGGTCAAACAAGAGTTGGCTTCAGGTGAATTGATGTGACTCTGCAAGAATTCCGCAAACGAATGCAGACTATGAGAACCAAGGGATTCTCCCATGGACATGTACCTGCGACAGCATTAGAGGTGTGAGGGAAGGGGAAGAGGTCATATGCATTCTCAGAAGATTTTGAAGATAAATCAGTTTGAAGACATTGACCTCATAATGCGAAGACATTCACTTATTTGATGAGAGTTGGTTCCAGAGTTGTACAAATCCAAGAATAAGTACAAGTGAGGAATCTAACTTGTAAAGAAGCATAAGTGAATAGACTAGGCAGAATATGAGATGCAGAATGAGATAGATTCAAGTTTGGAGATCTAGAAACCACTTTTGGCAAAAAACGGATGAATCTATCAGATTGAAAAGACGGTAAAAAGTAAAATTTAATTATCACACGAAGAACTGCTAGATGGAGCGAAGGAAGAGGCCTAGCAGTTCGATCTCCCGTGCCCTAACTTGGCGACGGAAGACACCTACGGCGACAACGGAGAGGACGAGGTCCGCGGCCGACATGAGGATGGCGTCGAAGATGTCGCGACAGCTAAGCGCTTCGTCGTCGGCGTCCTCGAGAGCTGGCGGAGGCGCCAGGGTTTGCGAGAGGTGGCAAGGAGGAAGAAGAATTTTTGACTGAGACGTGACGGGTATTTATAAGGACAGAGATGGCACAGCGCAATTACGGAGGTGCCCCTGGCGGTTCACATCTGACGGACACGTGGCAAACATGCAACACCTTGGGAGTTGTTCCATGTTCCCACGCACGCCTGGATTGTCGGGAAGGTCGTACCGAATTCTCCGGGTTTCAGGCAAATAGGATAAAGCATTTAAAAAACAGATATAAATGTTTGTTAGATTGACTTCACCTGACAAGGTCTCAGTGAAGACAGTCAACAGTTTTCAATAGCATGCATATGACTTGGACAGATAGAGTTGAGGTAGAAGCATAGATAGGTTAGGGTCCGATCACATTCACTTAGTTCAAAAGATTCAACACGAAGTCATAGCTATAAGTGAATGCTGTAGAGGACAGAACACAGATAAACATATATAGTACTAGTCCAATTCAACCAATTGAAGATAAACTTGAATATAAGCCAAGGATGAACTATGCAAACATAACGCCAAAGAAACACTTCAAACAAAAGTTTGGTGGTGGCGTTACCCACCGTATAGGAAGTATTAGACCCAGACACGGCGCACAATTATCGTGGCGCTCCGATGTCACACTACTAGGGAAAACCTTATACACAGAATCTTAGGAGCAGCGCGGCACAAAAAGAAAGCAGTAGCGCGGGTTTTTAACCCTCGCTACTACTAAGTTGATAGTAGTAGCGCGGGTTTTTAACCCTCGCTACTACTAAGCGGTCTCTACCGTGCCCCACGACACATGCCATAGTAGTAGCGAGGGGTATAAACCCGCGCTACTACTAAGTTGATAGTAGTAGCGTGGTTTTATACCCCTCGCTACTACTAAGTACGAGGTAGGTGAAGTCGCCATATCCTCAACTGAATCCCCATCTCCTCCCCCAAATCCCTCCTCTCTTCCACCACTCTCTCCTCTCACTTTCCATACGCTCTCACATGGACCTCTTGCCCATGCACCCATCCTCCTCCATGGCACCGAAAGAGGCCGCCGCCTCGCGCCACCTGCGTCTAGGAGCTCGCCGGTCTTCCACCGACGTCTAGGAGGCCGCCGCCCCGCGCCACCACACCGGAGCACCTCGCCACCAGTGACTAGCTCCGCTGCTCCCTACATCACCTTCCTCTCTCCCTCGGTTTTCCTTTTCTCTCTCTCCCTCTGGTTTGACTCACCCTCCCATGTCCATGCCCGTGCAGGTCGTCGCCATGGATGACCCGGAGCTATCTGGCATGGTCGGGAAGAGGAGCCCCACGCCGCGGCCTCGCTCTGCCAAAGAAATGGGCCCTCTCCAACAGCCACTGCTGGATCTGGTCTTCCGTTGTCCGTGCATGCCTCCGGCGATGCCCATCATCGCTAGATCTTACCATTGCTGCCATTGACAGCACGCATGGGATCGAGATTTTTTTTGTTTTTGAAAGTAATAGCAGTAGCGCGGGGTATAAGACCCGCTACAGCTAATTAGCAGTAGCGCTGTTTGCAACGCACACTACAGCTAACCACGTATAGCAGTAGCGTGTGTCAAAACACGCTACTGCTACAAGTTAGCTGTGGCGCCGTATCAGTAGCGCGTGCACTCGCGCTACTGATACACCCAAAACCCACGCTGCTGCTAGGCTTTTCCCTAGTAGTGTCAAATTCCGCATTAAGGTATTCACACTTAGAGTGTATGTCTTCATTGATTGAAGATATACATTACTTCGTGTGTTGCACATCTAAGTCATTAAAATGCATAAGTGTTAGGATGTGTGTCCATTCATAGGACATTTGAGGATTCCAAGATATTTAGCTCACACCGCAACTTGCAAAACCTTTTCTCATCCAAGGGCTTTGTGAAGATATCAGCCAACTGTTCTTCTGTCTTGACGTGAATGATATCAATATCTACCTTCATAACATGATCTCTGAGAAAGTGATGACGAATTTCAATGTGCTTTGTCTTCGAGTGCTGAACTGGGTTGTTGGCAATCTTGATGGCACTCTCGTTGTCACAATAGAGAGGCACATTCTTCAGATGGATACCATAGTCTTTGAGAGTTTGCTTCATCCAGAGAAGCTGAGCACAGCAGGATCTAGCAGCATTGTATTCAGATTCAGCAGTAGAGAGAGATACACAGTTCTGCTTCTTCGAAGACCAACAAACAAGAGATCGTCCCAGAAAGTGACATGTGCCTAATGTGGACTTGTGATCAACCTTGTCACCAACATAATCAGCATCTGAGAATCCAACTAGATCAAACTCTGAGCCCTTTGGATACCATAATCCTAGTGTTGGGCTGTAAGAAAAATATCGAAGAATTCGCTTCACAACTAAGTGATGCAATTACTTTGGTGCCTCTTGGAATTGGGCACACATGCAAACACTAAGCATTATATCTGGCCTAGATGCACATAAGTAAAGCAAAGAACCAATCATGGAACGATATACCTTTTGATCGAACTCTTTAGCATTGTCGTCGGGACCCAGATGACTTTTGGTTGGCATTGGCGTCGTGTATCCTTTGCAGTCTTGCATTCCAAACTTCTTCAGGCAATCTTTGAGGTATTTTTCTTTAGATATGAAGATGTCGTTGCGTTGTTGATGGATTTGGAGACCCAGAAAGAACTTCAGCTCGCCCATCATGGACATTTGATATTGCTCTTGCATCATGTGACCAAATTCATCACTGTATTTCTTGTTGGTGCAGCCGAAGATAATGTCATCCACATAGATTTGGCACACAAATAGTTCATCATCATATGTCTTTGTGAAGAGAGTAGGATCTAGTGAACCAGGTTTGAAGCCTTTGCTCTTCAGGAAGTCTTTGAGTGTGTCATACCAAGCACGAGGGGCTTGTTTGTGGCCATACAGTGCCTTGTTAAGCTTGTATACCATATCAGGATGTTTTGGATCTTCAAAGCCTGGAGGTTGTGTGACATATACTTCTTCTTCTATCTTTCCATTGAGAAAAGCACTTTTCACATCCATTTGATACAGAAGAATGTTTTGATGATTTTCACAGGCTAGCAGTATGCGAATGGCTTCAAGTCTTGCCACCGGAGCAAATGTTTCATCGAAGTCAATTCCTTCCACTTGAGTGTAACCTTGCGCAACAAGACGAGCCTTGTTTCTGACAACTTGACCATGCTCATCTTGCTTGTTGCGATATATCCATTTGGTGCCAATGATATTGTGCTTCCGAGGATCAGGACGCTTGACCAATTCCCACACATTATTCATCTCGAACTGTTGAAGCTCTTCCTGCATAGCTTGAATCCATTCAGGTTCCATGAAGGCTTCATCAACTTTCTTGGGTTCAGTGATTGAGACAAATGCAAAATGCCCACAGAAGTTGGTTAGTTGTGATGCTCTTTGAGTTGCTTTTGAACGAGTGAGTGGACCAGGTGCATTCACGCTGTCAATAATCTTCTCAATCTAAACTTCATTTACAACACGAGGATGAGCAGGACGAAGATTTTGCTCTTGCTGATCAATGTCATCATTTGGGGGATTGTCTTCAGACTGAGCATTGTCTTTAGGTTGATTAGGTGCAGAAATGACAAGTTCCTCTTCAGATTGATTCTCATAGGGTATGATATCTCCAATTCCCATCTGCTTGATAGATTCACTTGGAGGTACTTCATCTAGAACATTTGGCAGGTGCTCTCTTTGCGAGCCGTTAGTTTCATCGAATCGCACATCCACAGTTTCAACCACTTTATAGTGAAAGAGGTTGAAGACTCTGTAGGAGTGCGAATCCTTTCCATAACCAAGCATAAAACCTTCATGTGCTTTCGGTGCAAATTTTGAAGTGTGATGTGGATCCTTGATCCAGCACGTAGCACCAAATACTCTGAAGTAGCTTACATTTGGCTTCTTACCAGTTAGGAGCTCATAGGATGTTTTCTTCAGAAGCTTGTGAAGATAAACGCGGTTGATGATGTGGCAAGCAGTGTCAATGGCTTCAGGCCAGAACTTCCATGGAGTCTTGTACTCATCAAGCATCATTCTGGCCATCTCAATGAGAGTTCTGTTCTTGCGCTCGGCGATGCCATTCTGCTGAGGTGTATAAGGAGCAGAGAACTCATGTGTGATGCCAAGTGTATCCAGATAGATGTCGAGGCCAGTGTTCTTGAACTCAGTGCCGTTCTCACTTCTGATATGCTTGATCTTGACGCCATAGTTCATCATGGCACGATTGGCAAAGCGTTTGAAGACATCCTACACTTCAGTCTTGTAGAGGATTATATGTACCCAAGTATATCTAGAGTAATCATCAACAATTACGAAGCCATAGAGACAAGCAGTAGCATTGAGAGTAGAGTAGTGAGTAGGGCCGAATAGATCCATGTGAAGCAGCTCGAAGGGTTGAGATGTAGTCATGATTGTCTTCAAGAGATGCTTGGCCCTAGTCATGTTTCCAGCTTCGCAGGCGCCACACAGATAGTCCTTCTTGAACTTGACGCCTTCGATGCCCACTACATGCTTCTTCTTCACGAGAGTGTGCAAGTTCTTGATGCCAGCATGCCCTAGCCTTTGATGCCAGAGACAACATTCTGAAGCCTTTGCTAGCAGACATACGGCCATCTGCGGTCCTGCTGAGAAATCTTCCATATATAGATCATCTTTTCGATACCCTTCAAAGACTAGAGATTTGTCAGATTCCATTAGTACAAGGCATCTATATTTTCCAAATAGCCAATCATGTTTAAGTCACAAAAGCATTGAGACAGACATTAAGTTGAAACCAATGGATTCAACAAGCATCACTTTATCCATGTGTTGATCCTTTGAGATTGCAACTCTACCTAGACCCAATACCTTGCTTTTACCAGTGTCAGCAAATGTGATGTGACTTTTGTCTGATGGACGTAAGGTTGAGTCCATGAGAAGACTTCGATCACCAGTCATATGATTAGTACATCCGCTCTCCATAATCCATTCTGAAGCACGAGGTGTCGTAGCCTACAGTGCAGTTAGGGAGATAGGCTTCACCAAGAGTATTGTGAAGCATAAACATTTGACGAGCAAGAGGATTATCAAAGCTCGGATCAAGATTAGGACTGATAGGATGTTTGGCAAATGATTCAGGAACAAAATACATAGTAAGACCATTTGGGCATTTGATCTTGCGTCCTACAAGATGTTTGAGGTCCCCAGCAATAGCATCAGACTCCTTTGATTTCCGGGCTGGAGACCTTTCCTTGCAAAAGAAAGTTAATTCTTCTTAACCACCCACATCTTCAGGGGTGGCTTAGAAGCAATGAGTCTAAGTGCAACATCTGAGAACTTCGGCTTTGGCGCCCTAGCAAATAGCCTTGCAGGAGAAGAACGATACTCATATGAATAAGTAGAAAAGTTCCTAGTTCTATGAACATAGCGGTTTGAAGACACAAGCTCATATCATAAGTCTGAGTATGGTTTCCCTGCAAAACATTGGCGTTAGGGTGACTCAGGTGAGTCCTCTGTCTGTATGAATCCTTTGGGTCATATGAAGCCTTTGGTCTGGGATTTGTCTTCTTCCCAGGTGGTGTCATGATGACATTCACAGGAAGATTCTCAAGACAACTTTTGGGAACACAGATCTTCTTCATAGGTGGCCCGTTCCTGCAGTTAGTACCAATATAACCGGCAAACACGTCACCATTCTGATTCTTAAACAGTTTATAGTTTGCATCAAAGGATTCATCAATGATAATAGGGTTAGCACAGGTGAAGCCAGATAAGGTGGATGGATCCACTGAATGTCCCTTTGCAGCAACCCATGTGGTTTTGGGGTATTGCTCAGGCTTCCAGTAGGAGACATCAACATTCATTTTCCTCTCGAACCCAACACCCTCTTTCCTAGGGTTTCTGTTCAGAATCTGCTTTTTGAGGATATCGCACAGCGTCTGATGCCCTTTGAGACTTTTGAACATCCCTGTTTCAAGCAATGTCTTCAACCTAGCATTTTCATCAGCAATAGTAGTGGTATCCTCCGCAGAGGGGTTAGTTACCACATCAGCAGTTGAAGATATTGCAACAGTAGCAGCAGTAGAACATTCAGCAATAGAAGTAGCGTTATCACGCTCAAGGCATTTTAGACAAGGTGGTTCAAATCCTTCACGAGCAGAACTGATCTGTTGAGCGCGTAGTGACTCATTCTCTTTTTGAAGATCTTCTTGAGCCGCTCTCAATTTCTCAAGCTCTTGCTTCCTTTGAAGATAATCATAGGAGAGCTTTTCGTAAGTGGTTGTGAGCGTTTCATGACGACTTTCAACTTCCTGGTACTTAGCATGAAGATTTTTAATGTCTTCAAGTAAGGATTGAGAACCGGGTCATTTCCGCGTCCAACAGGTCATCGCTTTTGTCTAACAGTTTTTGAGTATGTTCCATAGCTTTCTGTTGTTCTGTTGCAATTTTAGCAAGTGTTTTGTTGCTGGGTTTGGATTCACAATCAAAGTCACCTTCTGTAACACCCCGATGTAACTTTCCATAATTGTAACTCCAACTCTTGCCATTTTCGGCATTGTGATATGATATTCCCTCCGTGGTTGGGTTTAGTCTTTCGTTTTTGCATTTTGTCCACATCATGCATTTCATATCATGTCATCATGTGCATCTCATTTTGCATACGTGTTCGTCTCATGATTCCGAGCATTTTTCCCGTTGTCCGTTTTGCAATCCGGCACTCCTATGTCCCCCGGCGTCCCCTTTTACGTTTTTCCATGAGCGGGTACTAAACTTTCTCGGAATGGACCGAGGTTTGTCAAGTGGCCTTGGTATACCACCAGTAGACCACCGGTCAAGTTTCGGGTCATTTGGAGCTCGTTTGGTACTCCAACGGTTAACCGCACTCTCGCAAAGGCCTCTTTTAAGTTGCGGCCCAACACCCCTACAAAATAGTCCAATAACCCATCTAAGTCACTTCCATGCTCTTCGTCATTCGATCACGATCGTGTGGGCGAAAACTACACCTCATTTGGACTCTCCTAGCTCCCTCTTTGCCTATTTAAACACCCCCCCATTCCAAATCCGGGTCCAACCCTAGCCTTCCCCTACCTCGCGCCCGGACAAAATTTCCGCGCCGGCGGACGTGTCTGCGCCGCCGCCGCCCGGCCAACCAGGGCGTGCCACGTGGCGCGCCCGGGTCCCCAGCTCGCCGCCGCCGCGCCAGGCCCGCGGGGCCCCGCGCCGGCCCTCCCGGCCCGGCC
>NC_041385.1:840419119-840428464 GCF_002162155.2 Triticum dicoccoides
CGCCGCCGCCGGCCGCCCGATCGGATCTGGATCCGAAGAGTCCGATCGGTTGACTTCTTCCCCCCCCCCTTAATTTCGTCTAAGTTTTTATCTCGTTAATTAATTTGTGGCATTTTTCAACGCATCATAACTCTGCACATGTAGCTCCGTTTCGTGCGTGTAATATGTCAAAGTGTTCGCCTCGAAGAGTAGATCATTTCATCTCATTGCATCATTTTCATTTGAGCTCATCTTGATGCCCTAAATGCTGTTATAAGAGGGCTATGTGATGTTAGTTTCTGTTTCTTAACAGAACATGCACTTTTGTCATTTTTGCTATGATTGATGTGTGCACCCTATGAATTTGAGTCCTACATGTGTTTTGTAATATGCCATGCCATCTTTCCAAGGGTATATGCCATGTATTTTTGTGATCTATGTGGTGACTAGCACAAGCATGCAAACTAGGTGTCATGATGTTGCTGATTTCAGCCCCTGTTTAGCTGATATTTTGATGCCATGTTAACTTGATGCTACCGAGAGATCCATGCATATTTTGAGATACTTCAGTAAGGATGTTTTGAACATATGGTTATGCTCTATCCACCCATGCCTTTGTTTGCAATTATGGAGTGCCATAGCTTGAGTCAATCGAGCTCTACTTTTGCTACAAAATGTTTCCTGGCAGATTGTTTACATGTTATTCAATTTTGCCAAGGTTGTTGTAGTTGATCCGTGTATGCTATGATGTTGTTCTTTCCATGTATGTCTTCTATGCCATGTCTTCTTGATGTTTGTATGCTTAGTTTATCATGTAAGGCTCTATAGTGAGTGCATCGAGCTCTCAAACATGCCTACTTGTTATCTGTTTTTGCCATGCCCTGTTGCTGAATCTGTTAACGAAACTTGCCATTTTGACATGGGTGTTACTATATTTTCTGATCCTTTTTGGCTTATGGTCAGTAAGGGACTTTTGTTCTATGCTTTGAGTAGATTCCTGCCATGCTATGTTTTGCTATTATAAGTTCCTGTAGCATGTTGTTTTCTTGCTCTGAACATTGCTACCTGATGCTGTTTTTGCCATGTTCAGTAATTTCACTAAGTCTGTGAAGCAGATATGTTTTGCACTTTTGCCATGCTTGTTTGAACCTGTTGTGTTGTGATTTAGCCGTAGCTCAGTGTTCATCTTTTGTCAATCATCTTGAGTAGATCACTGCCATATACTTTGTTGGTACGTTTGGGTGCAGTAGCTTAATTTCTTGTTGCTTGATAAGTGGTATCATGCTGTTAATGGCAGATTTGTGCCATTCTTGTTTTGCTTGTCATTTGCAAACCGTGCATCCGATTCCGGTGATCTTTATATTGATTTCAACCGAAATCATCTCATCTTTCCAGCGGCATACTTGGTTTGCCAAGTTGATGCCTGGTTCATCTTTTTCCTTCCGGAGCGCGCATACGCATTGCATATCACATCCCGCATATCATGACATATTTTGCATCATGTTGCTTGTGCATTGCACCGTGATTTATTGTGGTTCCTTTGTTTGTGTTCTTGCTTTGGGTAGATCCGGGAGACGAGTATGTGAATGAGGAACCTGTTGAGAACGCTTACGAGGATCAAGCTTTCGACAACTCTGAGAACTTTGCAGGCAAGATGAGCATACCCTCGAAATCACTTCTATCTTTGCTATGCTAGTTGCTCGCTCTTTTGCTATGCCTATGCTATGATGCCTATCACTTGCTTATCATGCCACCCATATTGCCATGTCAGCCCCTAACCATCCCTTCCTAGCAAACCGTTGATTGGCTATGTTACCGCTTTGCTCAGCCCCTCTTATAGCATTGCTAGTTGCAGGTGAAGATGAAGTTTGTTCCTTGTTGGAACATGGAGATGTTGTTCCTTGTTGGAGCATATTTACTTGTTGGGGATATCACAATATATATCTGCTATAATTAATGCATCTATATACTTGGTAAGGGGTGGAAGGCTCGGCCTTATGCCTGGTGTTTTGTTCCACTCTTGTCACCCTAGTTTCCTTCATACCGGTGTTATGTTCCTTGATTTCGCGTTCCTTACACGGTTGGGTGATTTATGGGACCCCCTTGACAGTTCGCTTTGAATAAGACTCGTCCAGCAAGGCCCAACTTTGGTTTTACCATTTGCCACCTAAGCCCGAGGGTCATCTTTATTTTAACCCCCCGGACCAGTGCTCCTTCGAGTGCTGGCCCAAACTAGAGTGCTTTGCAGCACCCCCTCAAGGAAACTTGAGGTCTGGTTTTAGTTGTACGGACTGCTCATCCGGTGTGCCCTGAGAACGAGATATGTCCAGCTCCTATCGGGATTTGTCGGCACTTTCGGGCGGCTTTGCTGGTCTTGTTTTATTGCTGTCGAAATGTCTTGTAGTCCGGGATTCCGAGATTGATCGGGTCTTCCCGGTAGAAGGATTATCCTTCGTTGACCGTGAGAGCTTATAATGGGCTAAGTTGGGACACCCCTGGAGGGTATTAACTTTCGAAAGCGGTGCCCGCGGTTATGAGGCAGATGGGAATTTGTTAATGTCCGGTTGTAGAAAACCCGAAGTTGACCTTATTTAAAATACACATCAACCGCGTGTGTAACCATGATGGTCTCTTCTCGGTGGAGTCCGGGAAGTGAACACGGTGTTGGAGTTATGTCTGACGTAAGTAGTTCAGGATCACTTCTTGATCGCTACTAGCTTCACGACCGTGCTTTCCTTCTCTCCTCGCTCTCTTTTGCGAATGTAGCCACCATATATGCTAGTCGCTTGCTGTAGCTCGACCTTACAACCCTGTCCTTCCTATAAGCTTAAATAGTCTTGATCTCGCGGGTGTGAGATTGCTGAGTCCCCGTGACTCACAGATTCTACCAAAACAGTTGCAGGTGCCGACGATGCCAGTGCAGGTGACGCAACCGAGCTCAAGTGGGAGTTCGATGAGGAACGTGGTCGTTACTATGTGTCTTTTCCTGATGATCAGTAGTGGAGCCCAGTTGGGATGATCGGTGATCTGTGTAGCATTTGGGGTATCTTCTTTTATTTTGGTTCCGTAGTCGGACCTTGAGTGTAATCTGAATGATGGATGTTTATTTATGTATTGTGTGAAGTGGCGACTGTAAGCCAACTATGTATCTCTTTCCCTTATGTATTACATGGGTTGTGTGAAGATTACCTCACCTGCGACATTGCTTTCAATGCGGTTATGACTCTAAGTCGTGCTTCGACACGTGGGAGATATAGCCGCATCGAGGGTGTTACAAGTTGGTAATCAGAGCCTTCCCCGACTTAGGAGCCCCCTACTTGATTGTTTGCTGGCGTTGTTGAGTCTAGAATGGAAAATGTTTTGAGTCTTAGGATTATATATATCGGAGAGTAGGATTCTTTTTACTCCCCAGTCCCTTCGTCGCTCTGGTGAGGTCTCCTGACGTAGAAGTTTTGACTCTCCTCTCCTCAAATTTCACTAAAAAAAATTTAGGATCACGCGGGTATCTTGGAGTCGTTCCGATGGTTTTGTGACGAGAACATTGTTCTTGCTGCCTCCTGACATTTACCGGTTGTGGCAGTGTCCCGGGGAGTTGAGCTCCGAGGTGTTGTCGTCAGAATTTTATCGTTGCAGTTCTGGAACACCTGAGTTTTACCGACATCAAAATCTCTTTTGTACAGTTGTTGGTGAGATAACCCCGATAACCCAGTACTGGGGCGAGCTCGGGAGTATTGCCATGACTCGTATAACGGATGCTTTTCGAAGGTCGAGGTACACGATTTCCGAAGGTTTCTTGGTTATGTGTTGACGGATGGATACAGCTGGATCTAGGTATTGTTAGTTTGGGTGATATTTTTTGTGTCCCCTGTATCCCCAACACCAGATTGCATAACCAGAAAGTTTTGGGAGTTTATAGGTGGGATTCAAGTAGCTCCTAGCATTTATTCCCGCAGATATTTGGTTCGTGATTGGGTAATCCTTACCACTTATTTGTTCCAGTCTTACCTTGTTATTTTTTCATCAACCTTTAATCAAGTGGCTTCTCACCTTAATGGACATGTGATGTTCGCTTTTGGAATTCATTTGTTCATCATTGTTCGAATGTTTATTGTGAAGACTATATGTTGCAATTTCTATCCGTTGATTCAACTTGACTATCTGTCTATCAAAGTGCTAACGGATGTCACCCTCTTCAGGATGGCTCCGCCAACCCGTCAGAATCCGAAACGAAATGATGGGAATCAGTCGAACCCTCCACCTCCACCTCCACCTCCGGAGGCCTGGCAAGCTATCATGGCAGCCACCAATGCCAATGCTCAGATGATTTTGCAGCTCTTGCAAGAGCGTACTCAAGGGCAAGGCAGTCAAGGAAATCAAGGTCAAGGCAACAACCAGCCGCACTTTGCTACTCTCAGTCAGTTCCTCGCTAATCAGCCGAAGTCTTTCAGTTTCTGTGTCGAGGCCACAGACGCTGACGATTGGCTTGTTGACATCTGCAAACATTTTGAATGTAGCAATGTCAGACCTGAGGACTTTGTCAAGTTTGCATCGTTTCAACTCAAGGACCAAGCTGCTGAGTGGTACCAGCAATACAAAGATTCCAGAGGAGGTCGTGTCATTACCTGGGATGAGTTCCGCCGAGATTTCAGAGCTCACCACATTCTGAAAAGTGTTGTTGAGAGCAAGCGTGAGGAGTTCCGCAATCTCAAGCAAGGCAACATGTCTGTCTATCAATACAATATCCAGTTCCAAAAACTCGCTCGCTTTGCTAAGCAAGACGTCCCTGATGAAAAGAGTATGATCTATCAATTCAGAGGTGGTCTGAGAGAAGATCTGCAATTAGCTCTTGTGCTTTTTGAGCCAGAAAAGTATGATGCATTCTACAACATGGCACTGAAGCAAGAAGCTGCCCAGCTCAAATGTGAGGCTTCTAAGAAGAGAATCAGGGATGCAGTTGAGTCTTCTTCTTCCTCTCAAGTGGCAGCTAAGCAGCAGAAGTTCTACCTTCCTCCTCCTCCGTTCCGTCAGCCTTATCAGCAGAAGAACTCAGGTGGCCGTGGATCTTCCCATCCACCCAACCCAGGCTATCAGAACAAGTCTAATTCTCAAGCTCCAAGGTCAAGTGCTCCTTATCACCGTCCGCTCTCAGAGGTGACTTGCAACAAATGTCAGCAGAAAGGTCACTATGCGAACAAGTGCTTCAACCAAAGGCGCCTTCCGCCTCCTCCTCTTGTGAAATCTTCAAGCAATGCAATGGTCAAGCATAATCCAAAGCATGCCAAGGTCAATATGATGAATGCATCTCAAGTGGAGGAATCTTCTGATGTGATAATGGGTAATCTCTCAGTTAATGATATTCCTGCAAAAGTCTTATTTGATACTGGTGCATCACATTGTTTCATCTCAAGACCATTTGCATCTAAGCATGAGTTGGGTTATCAAGAATTACCTAGTTCTTTATCAATTGTGTCCCCGGGTAAGCAAATGACAGCTAATAATTATGTCCCGGATGTTTCTATCAAGATGGGCGACTATAGATTTCTGGCTAAACCAATTGTTCTCGGTGACTCGGATATTGATCTTATTCTCGGAATGGACTGGCTTTCTCAGCACAAAGCTCAGCTTGATTGTGCCGCCCGGGAAATTCAATTGACTCACTCTTCTAATGATGTGATCATCTATGCCGCTCGTGATGAAACCATTCGGTTGTTTTCTCTCAATGAGAAGGGCGAATTGGATGCTATCTCTCAGATTCCAGTCGTTTGTGAGTACCAAGATGTCTTTCCAGAAGAGCTTCCCGGTATGCCTCCTCATCGGCCAGTTGAATTCGTTATTGATCTTGAGCCTGGCACTGAACCCGTTTGCAAGCGTCCATACAAGCTTGGACCTGATGAGCTGAAGGAATTGAAGAAGCAGCTCGATGAACAAGAGCGTCTGGGTTTAATCATACCGAGTTCATCTCCTTGGGGTTGTGGTGTTCTTTTTGTCCAGAAGAAGGATGGCACGGACCGACTTTGCGTCGATTACCGTCCATTGAATAAGAAGACTATCAAGAACAAGTATCCACTTCCCAACATCAATGAGCTTTTCGAGCAACTCAAAGGTGCTAAAGTGTTCTCCAAGCTTGACCTTCGTATGGGTTATCATCAGATTCGCATTCGTGAACAAGATATTCCCAAGACAGCATTCAGAACAAGCTTTGGTTCTTATGAATATACTGTCATGTCTTTCGGCCTTGTCAATGATCCTCCAACATTCTCTCGGATGATGAACTTCATCTTCAACCCCTACACCAATGAATTCGTCTTCGTCTATCTTGATGATATTTTGGTATTCTCCAAGAATAAGAAGGATCATGCCAAACATTTGCGATTGGTGCTAGACAAGCTCAGAGAGTATCAATTCTATGCGAAGTTTTCCAAATGTGAATTTTGGCTTGATGAAGTGCTTTATCTTGGTCATATCATCTCCGCCAAGGGCATCGCTGTTAATCCTGAGAAGGTGTCTGCAGTTGTGAATTGGGAACCTCCTCAGAATGTCAAGCAGCTCCGCAGTTTTCTTGGTCTTGCAATCTATTGCCGAAGATTCATTGAGAATTTCTCCAAGATTGCAAAGCCTCTTTCCAACCTCCTCCAGAAGCATGTGAAGTATGTCTGGTCTCCTGAGTGTGATGTTGCTTTCAATACCCTCACAGTGAAACTCGTCACAGCTCCTGTCTTAACTCCTCCTGATGAATCCAAGCCATTCAAAGTTTTCTGTGATGCTTCTCTTCAAGGTCTCGGTGCTGTGTTAATGCAAGAGAAGAGAGTTGTGGCCTATACCTCTCGTCAGCTGAAGCCCAACGAAAAGAACTACCCCACTCACGATCTTGAGTTGGCGGCAGTTGTCCATGCATTGATAACATGGAGACATCTCTTGTTGGAAAGGAAAGTGGACATTTTCACCGATCACAAGAGCCTCAAGTATATCTTCACTCAACCCAACCTCAACCTAAGGCAAACTCGATGGGTCGAAATGATTCAAGAGTACAACCCAAGTATTGAATATACTCCGGGCAAGGCCAATGTGATTGCAGATGCTTTGAGCAGAAAGGCTTACTGCAACAGTTTAATCCTCAAGCCCTTCCAACCGGATCTCTGTGAAGCTTTCCGCAAGCTGAATCTTCAAGTTGTTCCTCAAGGCTTTCTTGCCAACCTCATAGTCTCTCCTACCTTGGAAGATCAGATTCATGAGGCTCAACTCCTGGATACCATGGTGAAAAAGGTGAAACGTGGTATCGACAAGGGCATTTCAAAATACAAGTGCTTCCACACTGATGACAAAGATACTCTTTTCTTCGAGGACTGGATTGTGGTTCCTAAGGGTGATCTACGTAAAGTCATTATGAACGAGGCACACAATTCACTTCTATCCATTCATCCTGGAAGTACGAAGATGTACCATGACCTCAAGCAGTCATATTGGTGGACTCGAATGAAGCGAGAAATTGCTCAATTCGTGAATGAATGTGATGTCTGCAGAAGAGTGAAAGCAGAACACCAACGACCAGCTGGTCTCCTTCAACCTCTTGCTATTCCAGAATGGAAGTTTGATCATATTGAAATGGACTTCGTGACTGGATTTCCAAAGTCCAAGCGTGGAAATGATGCTATCTTCGTTGTCATTGACAAGCTTACTAAAGTGGCTCATTTTCTTCCTATCAAAGAATCTATCACAGCAGCTCAGTTGGCAGAGCTATACACATCCAGGATTGTCTCCTTGCATGGCATTCCACAAGTGATCTCTTCAGACCGTGGCAGCATCTTTACCTCCAAGTTTTGGGATTCTTTTCAGAAGGCCATGGGCACCAACATTCGTTTCAGCACAGCTTTCCATCCTCAAACAAGTGGCCAAGTCGAGCGAGTCAATCAAATCCTTGAAGATATGCTCAGGGCTTTTGTCATTTCCTTCGGTATGAAGTGGGAAGATTGTCTTCCATATGCCGAGTTCTCCTACAACAACAGCTTCCAAGCGAGTTCGGGCAAGGCCCCATTCGAAATTCTCTATGGCAGAAAGTGCCGTACTCCTCTCAATTGGTCTGAGACAGGTGAACGCCAACTTCTTGGCAATGACTTGATCACAGAAGCAGAAGAAATGTGCAAAGTCATTCGTGAGAATCTCAAAGCCGCGCAATCGCGCCAGAAGAGCTATTATGATGACAAGCACCGTGATGTGGCTTTTGAAATCGGAGACCATGTCTACCTCCGCGTCTCTCCAATGAAAGGCACTCATCGCTTCGGTATCAAAGGGAAGCTTGCCCCTAGATACGTGGGTCCTTTCAAGATCATTGGCAAAAGAGGCGATCTCGCCTATCAACTTGAGCTTCCGTCCAACTTCGCGAACGTGCATGATGTGTTTCACGTGTCACAGCTTCGCAAGTGCTTCAAGACTCCTGAACGCTCTATCAACTTCGAAGAAATTGACCTTCAAGAAGACCTCTCTTATCATGAGCACCCCGTTGCTATTCTTGAAGAAACCGAGCGCAAGACTCGCAACAAGTCAATCAAATTCCTGAAAGTGAAGTGGTCACACCATTCCGACCGTGAAGCCACCTGGGAGCGCGAGGATCACGTCCGTTCCGAATATCCGGAGTTCTTTCAGTCCTAGATCTCAGGACGAGATCCTCTTGTAGTGGTGGAGTGTTGTAACACCCCGGATGTAACTTTCCATAATTGTAACTCCAACTCTTGCCATTTTTTGCATTGTGATATGATATTCCCTCCGTGGTTGGGTTTTGTCTTTCGTTTTTGCACTTTGTCCATGTCATGCATTTCATATCATGTCATCATGTGCATCTCATTTTGCATACGTGTTCGTCTCATGATTCCGAGCATTTTTCCCGTTGTCCGTTTTGCAATCCGGCACTCCTATGTCCCCCGGCGTCCCCTTTTATGTTTTTCCATGAGCGGGTACTAAACTTTCTCGGAATGGACCGAGGTTTGTCAAGTGGCCTTGGTATACCACCGGTAGACCACCGGTCAAATTTCGGGACATTTGGATCTCGTTTGGTACACCAACGGTTAACCGCACTCTCGCAAAGGCCTCTTTTAAGTTGCAGGCCAACACCCCTTCAAAATAGTCCAATAACACATCTAAGTCACTTCCATGCTCTTCGTCGTTCGATCACGATCGTGTGGGCGAAAACTACACCTCATTTGGACTCTCCTAGCTCCCTCTATGCCTATTTAAACACCCCCCCATTCCAAATCCGGGTCCAACCCTAGCCTTCCCCTACCTCGCGCCCGGACAAAATTTCCACGCCGGCAGACGTGTCCGCGCCGCCGCCACCCGGCCAACCGGGGCGTGCCACGTGGCGCGCCCGGGTCC
>NC_041385.1:840428910-840446351 GCF_002162155.2 Triticum dicoccoides
GCCCCGGCCTCTTCCCGCACTCCGGCGAGCCGCACCGCCGCCGCCGGCCGCCCGATCGGATCTGGATCCGAAGAGTCCGATCGGTTGACTTCTCCCCCCCCCTTAATTTCGTCTAAGTTTTTATCTCGTTAATTAATTTGTGGCATTTTTCAACGCATCATAACTCTACACCTGTATCTCCGTTTCGTGCGTGTAATATGTCAAAATGTTCGCCTCGAAGAGTAGATCATTTCATCTCATTGCATCATTTTCATTTGAGCTCATCTTGATGCCCTAAATGCTGTTATAAGAGGGCTATGTGATGTTAGTTTCGGTTTCTTAACAGAACATGCACTTTTGTCATTTTTACTATGATTGATGTGTGCACCCTATGAATTTGAGTCCTACATGTGTTTTGTAATATGCCACGCCATCTTTCCAGGGGTATATGCCATGTATTTTTGTGATCTATGTGGTGACTAGCACAAGCATGCAAACTAGGTGTCATGATGTTGCTGATTTCAGCCCCTGTTTAGCTGATATTTTGATGCCATGTTAACTTGATGCTACCGAGAGATCCATGCATATTTTGAGATACTTCAG
Source organism: Triticum dicoccoides (assembly GCF_002162155.2). Classification (NCBI taxonomy): domain Eukaryota; kingdom Viridiplantae; phylum Streptophyta; class Magnoliopsida; order Poales; family Poaceae; genus Triticum; species Triticum dicoccoides. The sequence continues at coordinate 840,429,493 of NC_041385.1, forward strand.
TAAGGATGTTTTGAACATATGGTTATTCTCTGTCCATCCATGCCTTTTTTTGCAATTATGGAGTGCCATAGCTTGAGTCAATCGAGCTCTACTTTTGCTACAAAATGTTTCCTGGCAGATTGTTTACATGTTATTCAATTTTGCCAAGGTTGTTGTAGTTGATCCGTGTATGCTATGATGTTGTTCTTTCCATGTATGTCTTCTATGCCATGTCTTCTTGATGTATGTATGCTTAGTTTATCATGTAAGGCCCTGTAGTGAGTGCATCGAGCTCTTAAACATGCCTACTTGTTATCTGTTTTTGCCATGCCCTGTTGCTGAATCTGTTAACGAAACTTGCCATTTTGACATGGGTGTTACTATATTTTCTGATCCTTTTTGGCTTATGGTCAGTAAGGGACTTTTGTTCTATGCTTTGAGTAGATTCACGCCATGCCATGTTTTGCTATTATAAGTTCCTGTAGCATGTTGTTTTCTTGCTCTGAACATTGCTACCTGATGTTGTTTTTGCCATGTTCAGTAATTTCACCAAGTCTATGAAGCTGATATGTTTTGCACTTTTGCCATGCTTGTTTGAACCTGTTGTGTTGTGATTTAGCCGTAGCTCAGTGTTCATCTTTTGTCAAGCATCTTGAGTAAATCATTGCCATATACTTTGTTGGTACATTTGGGTGCAGTAGCTTAATTTCTTGTTGCTTACTAAGTGGTATCATGCTGTTAATGGCAGATTTGTGCCATTCTTGTTTTGCTTGTCATTTGCAAACCGTGCATCCGATTCCGGTGATCTTTATATCGATTTCAACCGAAATCATCTCATCTTTCCAGCGGCATACTTGGTTTGCCAAGTTGATGCCTGGTTCATCTTTTTCCTTCCGGAGCGCGCATACGCATTGCATGTCACATCCCGCATATCATGCCATATTTTGCATCATGTTGCTTGTGCATTGCACCGTGATTTATTGTGGTTCCTTTGTTTGTGTTCTTGCTTTGGGTAGAGCCGGGAGACGAGTACGTGAACGAGGAACCTGTTGAGAACGCTTACGAGGATCAAGCTTTCGACAACTCTGAGAACTTTGCAGGCAAGATGACCATACCCTCGAAATCACTTCTATCTTTGCTATGCTAGTTGCTCGCTCTTTTGCTATGCCTATGCTATGATGCATATCACTTGCTTATCATGCCACCCATATTGCCATGTCAGCCCCTAACCATCCCTTCCTAGCAAACCGTTGATTGGCTATGTTACCGCTTTGCTCGGCCCCTCTTATAGCGTTGCTAGTTGCAAGTGAAGATGAAGTTTGCTCCTTGTTGGAACATGGAGATGTTGTTCCTTGTTGGAACATATTTACTTGTTGGGGATATCAAAATATATATCTGCTATAATTAATGCATCTATATACTTGGTAAAGGGTGGAAGCCTCGGCCTTATGCCTGGTGTTTTGTTCCACTCTTGCCACCCTAGTTTCCGTCATACCGGTGTTATGTTCCTTGATTTAGCGTTCCTTACACGGTTGGGTGATTTATGGGACCCCCTTGACAGTTCGCTTTGAATAAGACTCGTCCAGCAAGGCCCAACTTTGGTTTTACCATTTGCCACCTAAGCCTTTTTCCCCCGGGTTTTCGCGAGCCCGAGGGTCATCTTTATTTTAACCCCCCGGACCAGTGCTCCTTCGAGTGCTGGCCCAAACTAGAGTGCTTTGCAGCGCTCCCTCAAGGAAACTTGAGGTCTGGTTTTAGTTGTATAGTCTGCTCATCCGGTGTGCCCTGAGAACGAGATATGTGCAGCTCCTATCGGGATTTGTCGGCACTTTCGGGGCTTTGCTGGTCTTGTTTTATTGCTGTGGAAATGTCTTGTAGTCCGGGATTCCGAGATTGATCGGGTCTTCCCGGTAGAAGGATTATCCTTCGTTGACCGTGAGAGCTTATAATGGGTTAAGTTGGGACACCCCTGCAGGGCATTAACTTTCGAAAGCCGTGCCCGCGGTTATGAGGCAGATGGGAATTTGTTAATGTCCGGTTGTAGAAAACCCGAAGTTGACCTTATTTAAAATAGTCATCAACCGCGTGTCTAACCGTGATGGTCTCATCTCGGCGGAGTCCGGGAAGTGAACACGGTGTTGGAGTTATGTCTGACGTAAGTAGTTCAGGATCACTTCTTGATCGCTACTAGCTTCACGACCGTGCTTTGCTTCTCTCCTCACTCTCTTTTGCGAATGTAGCCACCATATATGCTAGTCGCTTGCTGCAGCTCCACCTTACAACCCTGTCCTTCCTATAAGCTTAAATAGTCTTGATCTCGCGGGTGTGAGATTGCTGAGTCCCCGTGACTCACAGATTCTACCAAAACAGTTCCAGGTGCCGACGATGCCAGTGCAGGTGACGCAACCGAGCTCAAGTGGGAGTTCAATGAGGAACGTGGTCGTTACTATGTGTATTTTCCTGATGATCAGTAGTGGAGCCCAGTTGGGACGATCGGGGATCTGTGTAGCATTTGGGGTATCTTCTTTTATTTTGGTTCCGTAGTCGGACCTTGAGTGTAATCTGAATGATGGATGTTTATTTATGTATTGTGTGAAGTGGCGACAGTAAGCCAACTATGTATCTCTTTCCCTTATCTATTACATGGGTTGTGTGAAGATTACCTCACTTCCGACATTGCTTTCAATGCGGTTATGCCTCTAAGTCGTGCTTCGACACGTGGGAGATATAGCCGCATCGAGGGCGTTACACCTTCACTTGATGTTTGAAAGTAAGCGTCGCGTGATTTTACCTTGGCACCCCGTGCCATGAGCAGTAGGTGGGAGGCGAGTCCTCCTCATCATTATCATCAGTGTTGGTGACGGAGCCATTGTCTTCGGTGTTGAAGATGGACTTGGCGACGTAGGCACAAGCTAGGGCCATACTTGCAACACCCGAGTCAGACTCCCCCTCAGACTCCACCTCCGCCTCCTCTGAAGAAGACTCCTCATCTGAATCCATCTCCTTGCCAACAAAAGCACATGCCTTTCCAGATGAGCTCTTCTTGTGTGATGAAGATCTGGAAGAAGACTTGGAAGAAGACTGTGAGGATTTCTTCTTCTTATTGTCATCAGAATCATATTCTTTGCTCTTCTTCTTCTTCTCATTGTCCCAATGTGGACACTCAGAGATGTAGTGACCAGGTTTCTTGCACTTGTGACAGGTTCTCTTCTTGTGATCATATGCAGAAGCTTCATCATTTCTTGAGCTGGATCATGAAGACTTTCTGAAGCCTTTCTTCTTGGTGAATTTCTGGAACTTCTTCACAAGCATAGAAAGTGTTGGGGAACGTTGCAGAAAATTAAATTTTTCCTACGGTTTCACCAAGATCCATCTACGAGTTCATCTAAGCAACGAGTCAAGGGAGTGAGTTTGCATCTACATACCACTTGTAGATCGAGTGCGGAAGCGTTCAAGGGGATGGTGATGAGGGAGTCGTACTCGCCGTGATTCGGATCACCGATGACCTAGTGCTGAACGGACAGCACCTCCGCGTTCAACACACGTACGGTACGGACGACGTCTCCTCCGTCTTGATCCAGCAAGGAGGAAGGAGAGGTTGAGGAAGACAGCTCCAATGGCAGCACGACGGCGTGGTGTTGTTGGTGCAGAAGTAATCCGACAGGGCTTCGCCAAGCACGTACGGAGGAGGAGAGGTGTTGGGGAGGGGAGGGTCTGCGCCTTGACTTCTGTATGCAGCCCTCCCCTCGCCCCTCTATTTATAGGGGGAAGGGAGAAGGGGGCCGGCCCCTCTAGATGGCATCTAGAGGGGTGGGCGGCGGCCAAGGGGAGGGGGGACTTGCCCCCCAAGCAAGGGGGGCGCCCCCTCTAGGGTTCCCCCCCCAACCCTAGGTGCAAGGGCCCAAGGGAGGGGGGTGCGCCCAGTCCACCAGGGGCTGGCTCCTTCCCACGCAGCCCATGTGGCCCCCCGGGAGGGGTGGCCCCTCCCGGTGGACCCTCGGAACCCTTCCGGTGGCCCCGGTACAATACCGATATGCCCCCGAAACTTTCCGGTGTCCGTTTGACAGCTTCCCATATATAAATCTTTACCTCCGGACCATTCCAGAACTCCTCGTGACGCCCGGGATCTCATCCGGGACTCCGAACAACATTCGGTACTCACATACAAGTCTTCCTAATAACCCTAGCGTCACCGAACCTTAAGTGTGTAGACCCTATGGGTTCGGGAGACACGCAGACATGACCGAGACGGCTCTCAGGTCAATAACCAGCAGCGGGATCTGGATACCCATGTTGGCTCCCACATGCTCCTCGATGATGTCATCGGATGAACCACGATGTCGAGGATTCAAGCAACCCCGTATACTATTCCCTTTGTCAGTCGGTATGTTACTTGCCCGAGACTCGATCGTTAGTATCCCAATACCTCGTTCAGTCTCGTTACCGGCAAGTCACTTTACTCGTACCGTAATGCATGATCCCATGACCAGACACTTGGTCACTTTGAGCTCATTATGATTATGCACTACCAAGTGGGCCCAGTGATACCTCGCCGTCATACGGAGTGACAAATCCCTGTCTCGATCCGTGTCAACCCAACAGAAACTTTCGGAGATACCTGTAGTGCACCTTTATAGTCACCCAGTTACGTTGTGACGTTTGGTACACCCAAAGCACTCCTACGGTATCCGGGAGTTACACGATCTCATGGTCTAAGGAAGAGATACTTGACATTGGAAAAGCTCTAGCAAAACGAACTACACGATCTTGTGCTAGGCTTAGGATTGGGTCTTGTCCATCACGTCATTCTCCTAATGACGTGATCCCGTTGTCAATGACATCTGATGTCCATAGTCAGGAAACCATGACTATCTGTTGACCAACGAGCTAGTCAACTAGAGGATTACTAGGGACGTATTGTGGTCTATGTATTCACACGTGTATTACGATTTCCGGATAATACAATTATAGCATGAACAAAAGACAATTATCATGAACAAGGAAATATAATAATATTGCTTTTATTATTGCCTCTAGGGCATATTTCCAACAGAAAGCTCCTTTCCAATGTCTTCAGGATCACCAGAACTATAGTCAGATTCTTCTTCAGATGAGGAAGCAGCATCCTTTGCCTTCAAAGCTCGAGTTCGGCCATAGTCGGGGCCATAGATATCTCGTTTCTCAAATAGCTGGTACTCATGTGTATTGAGCCTCTCAAGTATGTCAGACGGATCGATAGTCTTGAAATCAGGGCGTTCTTGTATCATCAGGGCTAAGGTGTCAAATGAGCTGTCAAGAGATCTCAGTAGTGTCTTCACTATCTCATGCTTCGTGATCTTAGTGGCGCCGAGTGCTTGGAGCTCATTTGTGATATCAGTGAGCCGATCAAATGTGAGCTGGACATTCTCGTTGTCGTGTCTCTTGAAGTGGTTGAAGAGGTTGCGGAGAGTACTGATACGTTGATCTCGCTGGGTTGAGACGCCTTCATTGACCTTGGATAGCAAGTCCCAGACTAGCTTCGACGTTTCTAGATCACTCACACGACCATACTGTCCGTTGGTAAGGTGACCACAGATGATGTTCTTCGCAGTAGAGTCCAGTTGAATGAACTTCTTGACATCAGCAGGGGTGACACCTTCACCAGTCTTGGGAACGCCGTTCTTGATGACATACCATAGATCGACATCAATGGCTTCAAGATGCATGCGCATCCTATTCTTCCAGTAGGGATATTCAGTGCCATCAAAGATGGGGCATGCAGCGGAGACTTTGATTATCCCTGCAGTCGACATAGCTAAACTCTAGGTGGTTAAACCAAATCACACAGAACAAGGGAGCACCTTGCTCTGATACCAATTGAAAGGGCTAGTTATCGACTAGAGGGGGGGTGAATAGGCGATTTTTATGAAAGTCTTCAAAACATGGGAGTTTTGTAAAAAGACAATATAAACAACACTATTCTAATGCAGCTGAAGGTAGACTACACTAGACAAGCCATAGTCAAGTATTCAATGAAGTGAAGATTAATAGCAGCTAGGTAGTAAAGATTAGGATGGAAGATAGCATGAAGCCAACCAGAACAGATAGTCACATAGTGAAGTCAAACAGATAATACAAGCAGGAAATGACTTCACGAAGACAAACTATAAGTACAGAGGAGTGAGAGATAGAACCAGTGGCTTCAGAAGGACACACGATTTGTTGGACCAGTTCCAGTTGATGTGACAACTGTACGTCAAGTTAGAGAGGCGGAGATTCAAGTCAGAAGACCGCGTCATCACCTTATTCCCCTTGAGCTAAGGACACATAGTCCTCGCCCAATTACTCTGGTAAGTCTTCAAGGTATAGACTTCCGAACCTTCACAGACTTCGTTCACCAGCAATCCACAATGACTCTTGGATGCTCAGAATGCAACGCCTAACCGGCTGGAGGATACACAGTCCTCAAGTGTAACAAGTCTTCAGATCACGCGGACAGAAAGACTTCAGTGATGCCAAACACTCTTTGGGCTCTGGGTGGTTTGGGCTTTGTCCTCGCAAGGATTCTCTCTCAAAAGCTTCGGCGGTGGGTTGCTCTCAAGCGACAAAAGCCGTGTACTAACTCTGAGCAGCCACCAATTTATGGTGTAGGGGGTGGGCTATTTATAGCCACTGGGCAACCCGGCCGGATTTGTCCGAAATGACCCTGGGTCACTAAGGAACTGACACGTGTTGCAACGGTCAGATTTCAAACACACGCGACAGCTTGACTTGGGCTACAAGTAAAGCTGACTTATCCGACACAGAATAAGATTTGCTCTCATTGTCTTCGCTCGAAGACATATGATTTGGTTTGAGCATCACTTCAGTCACTCTGACTTTGTTCACTTGGACCCCACTTAACAGTGTGGTGGTTCCTATGACTCAATAAATAAGAAAAGAAAACAACAAAACAACTAAGTCTTCGCGCTCCATAGTCTTCACTCAATGTCTTCTTGTGTCATAGTCTTCAATGTGAATATCTTCACAGACTACCATTGTCTTCAATGTCTTCACACATTTTTAGGGGTCATCTCCGGTAGGTAAACCGAATCAAGGAGGGACTACTACCTGTGTTATCCTGCAATTCTCACAAACACATTTGTCCCTCAACCAGGTTTGTCGTCAATACTCCAAAACCAACTAGGGGTGGCACTAGATGCACTTACAGTTGTGTGGTGGACATCAAGCTCTTTTCTAGCGCCGTTGCCGGGGAGGTGAGTGCTTGAAGGTATATCTTTAGATCTTGCAATCGAATCTTTTTGTTTCTTGTTTTATCACGAGTTTAGTTTATAAAAAAAACTACCAAAAAATGGAATTAAGGGTGCCTCATATGCTTCATCTTTTTAATGTCGTTCGTGAAAATGATGGGAAGGAAAATTGTGCTCAAGTACTAGAAGAAGAATTACATAGAATGCTTGGCATAAAATATGTGAATGATGAGCATGATTGCAATGTTGTTAGTATAAATTCTTTGAATACCCATGATGCTAATGATATGCAAATCCACAAGCTTGGGGATGCTATGTTTGATGAAGATGATATGTTTAGTACCCCAAGTTTTGATGAGCAAATTTATTATGATGAAGGCATGCCTCCTATTTATGATGATTATTGTGATGACACGTATGCTCTAAAGAATAAAGATAACCATGAAACTTGTCATCATGATTTTAATTTTCAATTTGATTATGCTTCACATGATAGTTATTTTGTTGAGTTTGCTCCCACTACTATTGATGAGAATAAATTTTCTTATGTGGAGAGTAGTAAAATTTCTATGCAAGTTGATCATGAAAAGAATGCTTTATGTAAGTTTCCTCTCTCTATGTGTTAAAAGTTTCCTCTCTCTATGTGTTAAAAGTTTTGAAGTTATACTTGTTTTGCCTTCCTATGCTAGTTGATTATTGTTCCCATAAGTTGTTTGCTCACAAAATCCCTATGCATAGGAAGTGGGTTAGACTTAAATGTGCTTGCCATGTGTTTCACGATGCTCTCTTTATGTTTCAATTCTTATCTTTTATACAAGCATCATTGAAATCATCATGCCTAGCTAGAAAGGCATTAAAGAAAAGCGCTTGTTGGGAGACAACCCAATATTTACCCCTACTGTTTTTGTGTGTTCACATGATTAAGATACTGTAGTAATCATGTTTTATAGCTTTTGTTTCAATAAAGTGCCAAGTAGAACCTTTGGGAAAACTTGGGTGGAAGTTAATGTGATCTTGCTGTAAAAAACAGAAACTTTGCGCTCACGAGTTTAGCTGTCATTTTTTTACACAAGAGCGATTTTAAGTTGGTTGTTTTTGCAGAATATTAATAGATAAATTCCTCAGGTCCACCAATTTATTTCAGAATTTTTGGAGTTCCAGAAGTATACGTTTGATACAGATTACTACAGACTGTTCTGTTTTTGACAGATTATGTTTTCTACGTGTTGTTTGCTTATTTTGATGAATCTATGACTATTATCGGAGGGTATGAACCATAGAGAAGTTGGAATATAGTAGATATTACACCAATATGAATTTATAATGAGTTCACAACAGTACCTAAGTGGTGATATATTTTCTTATACTAACGGAGCTTATGAGTTTTCTGTTGAGTTTTGTGTTGTGAAGTTTTCAAGTTTTGGGTAAAGATTCCATGGACTATGGAATAAGGAGTGGCAAGAGCCTAAGCTTGGGGATGCCCAACGCACCTCAAGGTAATATTCAAGGACAACCAAGAGCCTAAGCTTGGGGATGCCCCGGATGGCATCCCCTCTTTCGTCTTCGTTCATCGGTAACTTTACTTGGAGCTATATTTTTATTCACCACATGATATGTGTTTTGCTTGGAGCGTAATTTTATTTTCTTTAGCTTTTCTTGCTGTTTTAATAAAATACCAGGATCTGAAATTCTTAAATGATAGAGAGTCTTCACATAGCTACATAATTATTTAACTACTCATTGATCTTCACTTATAGCTTTTTGGAGTAGTTTGTCATTTACTCGTGTGCTTTACTTATATCCTATGAGTAAATGGTTGAATGATTTGAATGTCATAAATCTGAAATTATATATGTTTGATATGCCTTTCCTATGGGGAGTAATGCCTTCACATATAAGAAGTAGAGGTGGTAATTTTTTTGAAGGTTAGCAAATATTGTATTGGTCACTTGAACAATTCATGAAAGAATATTGAAGGAAGAGAGATTTCACATATAAATATACTATCTTGGAAATCTTCTACGATTCTGAGCCCCATTCATTATTTTCAAACCTGAGCAAATTAGTTGAAGTTGGACAAGGAAGACAACATAATGAGTTATGCTTGGGTATATTTGTATAGAAGTTATATTGTTATGGATCCTCTAACATGTGGTGCTTGCTATTTAGAATCCTTTGCTTGTGCATCCAAATTCCTTGAACCAAGTTTCTTCCATGAGTGTCCACCATATCTACCTATATGCGGTATTTACCTGCCGTTCCATGAAAATTTGCATGTGCCAAACTCTAAACCTTCAAATAATAACCTATTTTGTATGCCCGAATCGCCCATGTAGCGACTAGGGGCTGTTAGTATCTTCCATGCTAGGTGGGTTATTCTCACGATGAGTGGACTCTGCTCATCATTCACGAGAAAATGGCTGGTAACTGGGATGCCTAGTCCTATGATCAAAAGATCAAAAATAAATTTGCAAATAATTTAAACAAACTCCCCCAGGATTGTTGATAGTTGGACGGCACCCGTTGTTTCGGACAAGTCGTCGAGTGTGATTGTTGGTGGAGGGGGAGTAAAATCTTTACCTTTATGTTTGGGAACTGCCTATTATGTATCTAATATGGAAGATATTGGGAACTCTTGGTCGTTATGGTGACAATGAAAGCATACCTCTCAAATTTATTTTCATCTGTGTTTTTGCTTCGAGCTTTGGCACCTCTGCAAATCCCTGCTTCCCTCTGTGAAGGGCCTACCTTTTACTTTTATGCAAGAGTCAGTAGTATTCCTTCTCATTCCAACCTACTCTTTAGTTGGCAAACATCATGTGTTGGGGAAAGATCTAACCATATATGGTCATTCAAATATATTTGATCATGAATTATTATTGTTGACATTACCCTTGAGGTAAAAGGTTGGGAGGAGAAATCAAAGCTCTGACATAGACCCTTCCTGAAAATAAGATGAATTGATCAAAGAGTTCCCAACCTTTTACCTCAAGGGTAATGTCATTCAAAGTTCTATGAGTTGAGCTACTGTTATGGTCATTCAAAGTTCTATGAGTTGAGCTACTGTTATGACATATGATGATGCTAGAAAAGGTTATTGAAATGATCATTGATCAAACTTGTGCACCTGCTAGCATTCGCACTTCATAAATTATTTCTTTTATCATTTACCTACTCGAGGACGAGCAGGAATTAAGCTTGGGAATGCTGATATGTCTCCAACGTATCTATAACTTATGAAGTATTCATGCTTTTATATTATCCATCTAGGATGTTCTATATGCATTTATATGATATTTTACATGATTTTTGGGACTAACCTATTAACCTAGAGCCCAGTGCCAGTTTCTGTTTTTCCTTGTTTTTGAGTTTTACAGAAAAGGAATACCAAACGGAGTCCAATTGACGTGCCAATTTTTGATGATTTTTTCTGGACCAAAAGAAGCCCTCGGAGTAAAAGAGTTGGGCTAGGAGAGTCCCGGGCGGCCCACGAGGGTGGGGGGCCCACCCCCCTGGGCGTGGGCCCCTGCCTCGTGGACAACCCGAAGACCCCCTTGACGTGAGACCTACGCCAAAAAATCCTATAAATACTGAAACCTCCAGAGAACAGAATAGATTAGGAGTTCCGCCGCCGCAAGCCTCTCTAGCCACCAAAAACAATCGGGACCCTGTTCCGGCACCCTGCTGGAGGGGGGATCCATCATCGGTGGCCATCTTCATCATCCCGACGCTCTCCATGACGAGGAGGGAGTAGTTCACCCTCGGGGCTGAGGGTATGTACCAATAACTATGTGTTTAATCTCTCTCTCTCTTGTGTTCTTGATTTGGCCGATCTTGATGTATCGCGAGCTTTGCTATTATAGTTGGATCTTATGATGTTTCTCCCACCACTACTAGGAAAAGGCCTACTAATGGCGCACTATTTTTTCCTACTAATGGCGCATTACCAGTGCGACAGTAGTAGCACGCCACTAGTATTTCTTATTAATGGCGCACCACTGGTGCGCCATTAGTATCTGGTATACTAATGGCGCACCAAGCAGTGCGCCATTAGTTTTGCCCACAGTGCGCCACTAGTGTCTTCTATACTACTGGCGCACCATGTTGTAGTGCGCCATTAGTAACAATTTTTTAATTTTTTTTCTTAATCTCAGTTCACTATTTCACCTATGAGATATCCAACACATATATACAAAACAAGCATCCATATAACAATCATAGCCAACACACAAGTTCCATCATATATACATACATAGCCAACACACAAGTTCCATCATATATACATACATAGCCAACACATAGTTCCATCGTTACATATTACAAAAGTTTCACATTGTTCATCCAACACCGTTATCCATCAATTCACAAAAGTTTCACATTGATACAAAATAAAAACACAAATGGAAAAGAAGCACTCCATCCATGCAAGCTTCCGTGAATTAAATCAAATCTGCAAAATGATAAACAAGAAGTTAGAAGAAGAAAAAGAAGAAGACTAGAAGAATACTAGAAGAAGAAGAGCACTAGAAGAAGAATAAGAAGAATTTTGGAAAAGAAGAAGAATAAGAAGAAGACTATAACCTTATTATGTAAAATTGATCATTTTGTGCTAACATAAGTTATTTTGGAGCTAACCTATAGGAAACTAAGCATATAAGCTCTAAGTTAGTATATTAGAGCCAACTTAGGTAAAATGAAGCTAACCTATGTCATTTTGGAAAAGAAGAAGAATAAGAAAAAGACTATAAGCTTATTATGTAAACTTGATCATTTTGTGCTAACATAAGTTATTTTGGAGCTAACCTATAGGAAACTAAGCATATAAGCTCTAAGTTAGCATATTAGAGCCAACTTACGTGAAAATGAAGCTAACCTATAGGAAACTAACCATATTAAAGATACACATAGGTAACTAAGTATATATATATATATCATTTTGGATAACTAACCTATAGTAGATCTGACATACCTGACTAAGTTCAGTTCTCATGCATTGTTCTTCTCCTTCTCCTTCTCCTTCCTCAGCCTGATGCGCCAAGAGCGGCGAGGCGGTGGAGGCAGTGGAGGCAGTGGGATGTAGTCTTCTACCACAATTGGAGTGGTCATGTCGCCCACCTGTGGGATCGCCGGCACCACCACCATCGTGAGGCCACCTTCAGGCACGACCATCGCTAGGTCATCCTCAGCCACCTCCATCTCTTGCCCATGGTCAGCCACCACCATCTCTTGCCCATGGTCAGCCACAACCATCTCTTGCCCTTGGTCAGCCACCACCAGCGCTAGGTCATCCTCAGCCTGATGCCCATCGTCATCCTGCAGCTCCTCAACCCCACTCTACTCCTCTTCTCCCGCACTCCAGTCAGGATCATCCTTCTTGTTGTCTATGCTGCTGACAGAACCGCTGCTGCTTTCGCTACAGCCAGTATCACTGCTGCCAGAATCGCTGCTGCCAGTGTCGCTGCTGCTGCTCTCATTACCTGTCCAAAATGCAACAATGACCGTTAACAATCGATGTGAGACAAAGCCAAATGTAGAGGAATAAGAAGAGGCAGAACGTACCGGCATCATCATCGTCAGCGTAGCGGATGCGACACATAGTCGCGTTGAACACCTTCACGATGAGCATGGTGGCATCGTCGTCGTACCTGAAGAGAAGGAAGTACCCCAGCCGCAGGTCATAGGCATGGTAGAACTTCTCCCACCCACGAGACAAGTACATGTGGCCCTCCTTGATCACCAACTCCACATCCCACTGCCAGCGAATCCCGCTGCCGGCCTGTCGCAGCTTCACATTATTTGGCGGATCTTCACCCATCAGCATGTTCATAAAACTGTCAGGCAGCCTCTGCAGTTTGGGACAATGAGTGATGTAGCAAACAACAGATATCATAATGAGATGGGTGAAGGGGAGATCTCTCGTTTTATATACCTGCGTCATGGATGATACTGAAGTCTCAAGTATGATAGTGAAGAACTCGGAAGCATCCAACTCGTACTGCGGTGTTGCAGAGCGGCGGTGGCTGCTTCCCGCCATCTCTGATAAGCAGCAGAAAAGACCAATTAGTACCCTTACAACAGATCATAAAACATGCATGATAACAGGCATTATTCGCAAGTACCCCAAATGTCCTATTTTTAGCAAAGTCATGCTAAAATTCACGGAAAATTTTAGTATGACCTTTGCTGAAAATAGGACATATGGAGTACCCGAATTTGCCGGAACGGAAGTTAATCGACATTCCGGCAAACTCAAGGGCCTCTCGGGGTACCTGCAAATTCATCACGACACAATGGTCGGAGACAAAACCCAGCAAACTAGCAAGATGATCATCATCATGCTTAGTTGCATTATGACAGGCAAAGTGTCACGATTCAGACAACAGAGCAGCTAAGCCTAGCAAGTGGATAGTTTAGTCAGTATACTAGTACTCTTTAGAAAGCATGAGACATATATTACCTGGAGAATACTTCGTCGGAGAGTTGCCTGTGAATTGAAAATACAACGAGATCAGCAAAGGACAGTAAGATATATACTGAAATTATCATAACAAAATGCCAGCTACTACCGTTGTCAAAGAATAGATTATGATAGCTGGACAAGTACAGGTCAAACTAAATAATTTTCAGAACCGGTTTAACCACCGCAGGATAAAAAATGCATCCAAGACTGGGCTTATACTAATATCCTCATAGCATAATCTGACATCAAGCACATATTATAAGAACAGTGAAAATGTATGTTCACTGCAAATGAATATGGACCAAGTGTTCTCATTAACTACTTAAAGAATTAGTTCCATATTGTTGCATGAGAATTGTAGTGAGAAAAGATACATGGTTCTACTTCTGGGATTGGTTACATCTATTATTGTTCACATTCTTGACAAAGGACTTTAACCATTAATTATCAGAAGAACTAATGCACATTTAAACACCCTGAATCCGGAAGAAGTAATACAACACTACATAGTACCTCTGTAGTTTCCATGCCAAACTTGCCAATAATGTTCGTATACTCATTTGTAACCCCTCCTGGTAACAAATATTCATCTACTCATTTGTAGATACCTAGGAGTAACAAGACTGCACTTGCCAATAATGTTTTATTTATGATTCCCAAGGACCAACTCCTAAACTGAACACAAAAAACTGTGTGCACATCTGCAAGTTGTAGAAGGAAAAGGTGCAACACTAAAAAAACTATCAAAGTAACAGATTCATTAATCAATTATGGACTTCTTACATGTTACACCTATCATTAGTGGCCAGAAAGAATAGTAATTAATGTTTCATATTGTTGCATGAAACCAAACTCACTGGAAAATTCACTAATTGAGCCTAGCTACTTAAAGAAAGAATCTCTAGGCGGATGCTTAGTTGAGACTAGTATCCTCTAAAATGCATCTAAATGCAAGCTCAGAGATTTGAACATTTGGAAAGCCCTAGCTACTTAATTCTCCAACCCCCTTTCCTTGTCCAAATTTCTCCAACCCCCAACCTTAGAACACATCAGAAGGAAATAAAGAGGGGGAAGAGGGGGAAGCGGCTCGGGTGCTCACTTGGGAGGTCGAGGGCGACTCGGGGCAGCCGGAGCTAGTCGAGGCGGCGCGAATTCGGCGTCGAGCGGTGGCGGTCCTCCTGGGCAGGCCGCGCGGTCGAGGGCGTCGAGCGGTGGCGGTCCTCCTGGCCGTCCGAGCTCATCCGGGTCCTCCTAGTCGAAGAGGAAGACGGCGGCGGTCCTCCTGGGCAGGCCGCGCGGTGTTGGAAAGCGAGCACGTCGAGGGCGCAGGCGGGGCCGCGGGGGGAGGGGGCGCTTGGGCGGGAGGACGTCGAGGGCACTCGGCTCGGGGACGGCGAGGGAGGCGGCGCTCGGCTCGGGGACGGCGAGGGAGGCGACGCTTGGCTCGGGGACGGTGAAGGAGGCAAGGTGGGCGGCGAGGGGGGCGGCGAGGGGGACAGCGAACACAGGGGGCAGCGGGTGAGATCGATGAGCCAGGGGAGAGATTAGAGAGATTGGGGATTTAGTGTGGGGGAAGCTTTCTAATGGCGCACCACCCCCTCGTGCGCCATAAGTACGACTATTCTAATGGCGCACCAACCCTCGGTGTGCCATTAGAATTTTTTTAAAATCTAGCCCACTAGCCCTATCTACAGCCTAACCCTATCTACAATAGAACCCACCCACTAGCCCGACTTGTCAGCACGCAGCACACACACCAGGAGGTCCTGGGTTCGATTCCCAGGCTCCCCAATATTTTTTTATGCATTTTAAATGCTTTTTTTTATATTTATTTGTGTTTAAATATGTTCAAACTTGTTTAAATCATAAAAGTAATATTTTTTTATAAAAACAGTAATAATTTTTTAAAAAATATGTTCAAATTTGTTACTTGAAAATATCATCGGCGGCGGCGGTGGAGCGGGGGAGGGTGCGGGGGGCCGGGTGCTCGTCGGCGGCGGTGGAGCGGGGGAGGGTTGCGGTGGGTCGTCGGCGGCGGTGGAGCGAGCGGGGGAGGGTGCGTGTGGGATCGAGATGGAGGGGGATCGAGATCGAGATGGAGGGGGAATCGAGATCGAGATGGAGGGGGATCGAGATCAAGTGTCCTCATGAATTCAAAAAGTGCCCATGAAATTTAAAAATATTCATGATATCAAAAAGTGCCCATGAAATACAATCGAGAAATGAAGACTACGTTTGAAATACCATCGATCGTAGCTAGCTATCTGTTCACAATCTTCTTGCCCTTCTTTTTCGCAAATGGAGTTCTTCTGTGGAACGGACGTCCTTTAGGTAGGGTGGTCCTGCTTCTTCTTGTGGTGTGTGCTGCTACTTCATCGTCGTCGTCATATTCGATCTTCGGGTCGCCGTACTTGTCGAAGTCTTGCTCATTGGCTACTCCATCCATTCCAATGATCTTCCTTTTGCCTCTCCTCACGACAACACGACTGGGCTTTGACGGGTCCGGAGTTCTGATAACCATTGCTCTTCATGTCCTTGTTCTTGGTGTAGAATGTGTAGCCGTTGATATTGTACGCCTCATAGGTCATCAGGTTGTGCTCGGCGCCCTGTGACAAGGCGAATATGAGTTGTTCTTCCGCGGAAGAATCCTCGTGTAAAGGGTACGACAGAAGCTTCTGCTTGAACCAACGCGTGAAACATGAGTTGTTTTCTTTGATTATATCTCCGTCCGTCCTCTGTTGGCCTCGGTCATTGTAGGTCTTCTCAATAAAGGTTTTGTGCTCTACCACCCAAGGATCGACCACGTCTATGTGTTGTAGCGCGACTAGGTTTGCTCTTTCAAAGTCGGCGAGTCGACCCTCGAAGTCGACATGCATTTCGCGGTGACCCTCACGGTGACCCCATCCAGCGAGCCTGCCGAGGTGCCTGTTGACGGGCAGACCAACGGGGTTCTCGATGCCTAGATAATTCGTGCAGTAGGAGATGCACTCTTTGGTCAGAAAGCGACAGTCTACCTCATCAAAAAAAAATTAATATCATCAAATTTGTTTTTTTATTTTTAATTAAAAATATCATCAAATCTGTTATTTGAAGATATCATCAAATTTCTCATTTGAAAATATCATCAAATTGGTTATTTAAAAATATCTTCAAAAGGTGGGGGAGGGTGCGGGTGTCGGCGGCGGCGGTGG
>NC_041385.1:840446785-840485804 GCF_002162155.2 Triticum dicoccoides
GGTGCGGGGGGTGCTCGGCGGCGAGGGGGATATGGCGAGGGGGATTGCTATCGAGAGGGAGGGGGGTCGAGATCAAGTGCCATTAGTAGTTTTGCAAAAAAAATTAAAAAAAAGCATACAGTAATGGCGCACTCCTAGACTGGTACTAGTAATGGCGCACCAGTCTAAGAGTGCGCCATTAGTATGTATGTAAAAATGAAAAAAAAACAATTATCACTAGTGGCGCACCGTTTGTCTGGTGCGCCATTAGTGTCTTCCACACTAATGGTGCATCACAAACCGGTGCGCCATTAGTATATAGTAGTGGCGCACTGCTTCCCTCGTGCGCCATTAGTGTCAATCCTATCTATAGCCCTTTTCCTAGTAGTGCACTCTACTCTCTTGTAATGGATTGAGTTTCCCCTTTGAAGTTATCTTATCGGATTGAGTCTTTTAATGATTTGAGAACACTTGATGTATGTCTTGTGTGGGATACCCGTGGTGACAATGGGTATTCTATTGATCCACTTGATGTATGTTTTGGTGATCAACTTGCGGGTTCCGCCCATGAACTTATGCATAGGGGTTAGCACACATTTTCGTCTTGATTCTCTGGCAGAAACTTTGGGGCACTCTTTGAGGTTCTATGTGTTGGTTGAATAGATGAATCTGAGATTGAATGATGCATATCATATAATCATACCCACGGATACTTGAGGTGACATTGGAGTATCTAGGTGACATTAGGGTTTTTGGTTGATGTGTGTCTTAAGGTGTTATTTTACTACGAACTCTAGGGCTGTTTGTGACACTCATAGGAATAGCCCAATGGATTGATCGGAAAGAATAACTTTGAGGTGGTTTCGTACTCACCATAATCTCTTCGTTTGTTCTCCGCTATTAGTGACTTTGGAGTGACTCTTTGTTGCATGTTGAGGGATAGTTATATGATCCAACTATGTTAATATTGTTGTGAGAACTTGCACTAGTGAAAGTATGAACCCTAGGCCTTGTTTCTACACATTGCAATACCGTTTACGCTCACTTTTATCATTAGTTGCCTTGCTGTTTTTATATTTTCAGATTACAAAAACCTATATCTACCATCCATATTGCACTTGTATCACCATCTCTTCGCTGAACTAGTGCACCTATACAATTTACCATTGTATTGGGTGTGTTGGGGACACAAGAGACTCTTTGTTATTTGGTTGCAGGGTTGCTTGAGAGAGACCATCTTCATCCTTGCCTCCCACGGATTGATAAACCTTAGGTCATCCACTTGAGGGAAATTTGCTACTGTTCTACAAACCTCTGCACTTGGAGGCCCAACAAAGTATACAAGAAGAAGGTTGTGTGGTGGACATCAGAGGCCAGTGAGGCTAGAGGAGGAAATCGATAGAGGGGAGAAAGGTTTTGGGAGCAGGAGCTCATGGCGATGCCGAAGAGGAGGTCAGCGAGCTCGGGGAGGTCCTGGCAGCGTTGTGGCATTGCCGGCGATCTCGGCGGCTGAAGGTGGAAGACGAGGCTGTGGCGGTCGATGCAGGGCATTCGAGCGCTCGGACCTCGGTCGAGGCAATGAAACGGACGGTGGCGAAGCTTGTGGGCACAACCGAGGGGAGAAGGGGTAGCTGTGGCCGCGGTTGTTCTCGCCTGCAGTCTCGGATGCGTCCGGAGAGGAGCGAGGGAGAGGAACAGAGGAGGGAGAGGGGCACGGGGGGAGGCCGAGGGGTTCTGGGGGTGTGCCGTGGCGTCGCGGGATGTAACCACCGCGAGCAAGCAGGCTAGAGGTGGCCGGATCGTGTGCCAGCGGGCGGCGACCACGCACCCTCATGCCCTCTGGCATGAGGTGGAAGACGACTGGCAGTGCCATGTGGGCTGGGCTGGCTAGAGGAGTTGGGCCAGGTAAGTGGGTTGCCAGGTAAACGCTCTCTCTCTGTTTTTTTTTCATTTCTCTTTTTGTTTTCTATTTATTTCTTTCTATTTTGATTTAGTTCCTAAACCAAATCATTTTTGTAGCTTCTGAAAATTATTATGTGCCTGATACAAAATATTCAGAGCCACTCAGAAATTTTAAGAATGATTGGAGTTATAAAAGTATTTATAGGAATTTATATCTCCAATTCAAATAAGTATTGATTTAATTCAAAGACCAAAATGTCCTGGAAAAATTTGGATCATCTCTAGTTAAGGTTTCACCTTTTTACATAAATCATGAATATTTTTAAGGGCATTTTGGGTTCATTGAAAATATTTCGGGTTGAACCTATTTGAATTACTTTGGTTCTAGGGTTTGGTCATCCCCCATTTCAAGTTCAATTAATTTTACACATGATGCAAGATGTTGATGCAACTCATTGCAATCAATTATAGGGTGATGACATTATCACTAGCTACAATTTCTACACAAAGCAATCCATGCAACTAACTTTGGATTCTACATGACACAAAGCAATCCATGCAACTAACTTTGGATTCTACCAGACACAAAGCAAACCATGCAACTAACTTTGGATTCTACATGACAAAAATAAATCAATGCAACTAACTTTGGATTCTACATGGCACAAAGTAATCCATGATATATATACTAAAATTTCTACACAAATTAAAGCAATCCCATAAGGGAATATACAATGACAGTCGCTTGTACAGGCAGAAAAGAATAAATACCAAAATATAAAAAGGCATCTAAGCGCCCCAGTCTACAACGGCAGCCGCTAATTTCCTGGGTTAATTAAACCACCTGGAGTGCTTGATGAGGAAAGAAAACGAGCCTAGCGCTCGGTGCACAAGTTTGCGCCGTCGCTTAATGTGACACCGGGGTTCACTAAAATAATTGTTAATTGGCTGGGAATTTGAGCCTAATGTCCGTCGTAAGCGTCTGCATTGTGGATGCCCTAATCAACTACATGAATCCCGATGGATCCCGCCGGCGTGTCCGCGAACGGAGGACGTGGGAGAGTGGAGAGGAAGGAGACACAATGGGAGAAGTATAGTGCATCTAACTTGGGGCGGCAATGGGGCCGGCAATGGGGCGTCGACGGGGCGGTGGCGGCTTTGGTCAGTGGGAGGAGTGTGAAATGAGAGAGAGTGGTTACTTAGGTCTTTTACTAAGTTGACTCAGATAGATTAACACTGGCGTTGGGAGAAAGGGCAACACCATAGCTAATAACATGCCAAATAAAAAAATACTAAGATTAATAATGAAAGACTTGACAAAAAAGTCAAATTTGAACTGGTTAGTAAATAAATAAAATTCCTAAATTGATAAAAAAAGAAAAATTAATTATCACAAAAAGCATAATACACTGGTACACGTCAGTGCTATACAAACGTTTTTAACCCCTTTCCGCGACGGCGTTCGGAACCGTCACCTAGTGAGTGTGGGCGATAGGGGGTCCTTCCCACACGACCCAAAAACCGTCGGGGATATGCCCTCCTGGCACACACGCTCGGCAAAATGAGGTCGTGTGCGACCGGCGAGCACTCAAATACAGATATACGTACTGTAGTGCTAAAAAAAACTATACACGCGAACTCATTTCCGATCGTAAGTACATCCCACACAGTCAGTCACCGCTAAACATTTCCGTTCCTATATACATGGCACACAGTCATTCCAAGGAAAACGTTTGCGCAAGGTGGCGTAACGCAAACCGTTTTCCAGAGAATGTCGTGTGTGATTGTTCGTTCATCCAACACGGTTTATTCCTAGAAATTGTGTGCGTTGCTTGAGGTCATTGCCCATGGTGTTTTCTCAATGACCGTTTGCAATAGGAAAACTCAATTAGCATGCTAATTGGCCAATTAGCAGGCTAATTGCCTATTATTAATAATTCATTTACTAATCTAATTGACTTTCATATTAAGAACATAATATATTCCATTTCCATATCAAGGAAGCAGGATTTCATAATTGAAATACATCGGAGTACAACATGATATAGCTTCAGCACTCAACTACCCCATTACACAACTGCACCAGCACCAAGTTTCACATGCAACATCTAGAACCTTTCAAAATTAGCATCATAGACGGTACATAGAGAGATGCATCTCATCTGGAAACTGCTGAAGCGGAAGGCGAATATTGAGCCTTCATTCGTGTTGAAGGTCTTTTCAACTTTAGGCCAGTGCCTGTGGATGATTGACCGTCCATCCTTCGACCTCCTCAGGAACACTTCAACATTGAACTATGGGTATGAAAACTTTCCTCGCCTCCTGACTATAGAGGTGGTTTGAGAGGTAATCATCAGTGAAGCCTAAAAACAAGGATGTGCATAAATATCTTCTCTATATTGGAAATGGGGCAAACGGATAAAAAAAGGCAACGTATAATAGTTAGTACCATCTTGTAAACCTCAGTGCTTCCCATTGTTTCCCTGCAACACATATAAGGTAGTTCGTCATCAGGTTAAGTAAGGGTTCGCGTGCTATCAGTAAAATATTTTGATGATAAATAAGCACATTGCAGATTCATTAGATTAATTCAAGCCACATGGAAAACCCATTTATCCAAACCAAACATGATTAAGAACTAGGAAATATAGCACTTGTATATGTTTCTCATGTATTAAGTGCAGACAAATTCGATTTATTCCTCACATGGTATGCAATAACAGAATGCAGCCACAACAATTGAACATCGCATTGCAGAATTGAACCAAGCAGTTAACTAAACACCACAACAAATGAACCAAACGTTAACTGAGCACCACATTGCACAATGTAACATACTCTTAATAGAATATCAGACAGTTAACGAAACCAAGCATGCTTAACAACCTGGACATATAGCAATTGTGTTTGTTTCTCATGTATTTAGTACAGCCAAATTCGATTTATTCCCCACATGGTGTACAATAACACAATGCAGCCACAACAATTGAACATCGCATTGCAGAATTAAACCAAGAAGTTCACTAAACACCACAACAAATGAACTAAACGTTAACTGAGCTCCACATTGCACAATATAACATACTCGTAATAGAGGATCAGACAGTTAACCAAGCCAAGTGTGCTTAACAACTTGGAAATATTGCACCCTGAAGAATTGAACATCACATTTGTAGAATTGAACCAAGCAATTAACTGAACACCACAATACACGACATATAGAGCATATACACTATAGCAGAAGATTGCATGGTAAAAGTAGATAGGACAATTCACTAGAATTTGTTAAGGAAAGGCAGTAGCTAGCAAACTGAACATGGGTCCTTATAGTGAGCTAATAAGACAAGCTACTCCTCATTGTCGGAGATATCAATGACGATTGGCTCCTTGGACAAGGAAGAGGGCGATGCCTCTCTACCAGGGAAAACCCTAGCAGTAGCGCGGGTATTTTTCCTATTAGTAGCGCGGGACGACGCGCTATTGATAGGGCGCTACAGCTAACATGTAGCAGTAGCGCCTGTCGACCCACGCTACTGCTATACATGGCTAGCAGTAGCACGCTTTAGTGCAGAGTGCTGCTACTAATATCTACAGTGCTTTTTAGCAGGAAGTGCTAGTGGTAAGGGAGCGCTACTGCTAACTTTGTTCCCCAAGCTACTGCTAGTTTTATTATTTTCTATTTTTTCTGCATATTTGTTTTTTTACTGGGCTTTATACAATAATCTTTAGCATAGCATACACATACAAATGTAATCATAGCATATACATACAAATAGTCTCATTAAATCATTTCATCATCATAATCATCATCCAACACAAAGTGGTCTCTCGTTACCATCTCGAAAATAGCGATACAAGTCTCGATTACTTGCAACTACATCGTCATCCTTCTAAACAACGATATACGCGAGAAGAGCTATCAATTTGAATGAGAGCGGAACTATGCAGTACATGAGTTCGTATCCCTCTCTCGAATTAGCGTGAACCGAAACTAACTACTGCCTGTCGCTCGGAAACCGGAAACCGGTACACCTGGGCCTGACACTCGTCGTATATATACTCCTGGCGTAGCACTTCTTCGCCATCAATGATCTATGCACCTGCATTGTCACATGAGTCGATGATATGCAACATATATAGTTGAGCAACAAAAAGAGAGAGACTTGGCAAAAATAGAGGCAACATATCATAAGCATAAATAACAAAGTTGATCGTACCCAAAATGCCCTAACTAGAGTGATTATCGCTAGTCGAGGAGGATGGTTTAATTACATCACAAATAAAGTTTCGTCGTGCATAACTCAAAGTTTTGTCATACCGAAAGTATAGACTAAACGGACACATTGTCATATATCGACAATCACTCCAACATGTAGTGCCATCCATCCAAGTCAGGGAGATAGTCCCCGAGCCAAATGAAAGGCTTCAGGTCGAGACGCTGAGCGGCTACTCGTGTTCGGACGTCTTCCCGCGACATTTGTCCTTCTTCGTAGAACATCCCTGTTTTTCGACAACCTCCTTCATGATGATTTGGGAAAGTTCGCGTTGGATGTGATAGAACTCAGCTCGAAGTCGATGATCCTCGATATCTCCTACGTTCTTTGCCCATTGCAGAATATGGGCATCGCCGGATGTAGGTGACATACGAAGGTTCTGGTGATCCCGTTTGTACTCCAGCATGTGGTGTAGGACATAGAATCCATCATTAAGAGAATCACTCGGTTGCTGGATGCAGCAGAAGTCGGTCTTATGGACGAAGGCGGGCCTGCCGTCCCTTCTCTTCTTGTCCGTGACCTCTCCACCCCGTGCGTCGTAGTAAAACATAGCACTGTCGAGAACAGACTTGATGTGGGTGTAATCCTTTTTGTCAATGTTCTTCGACGAGTCCAAGTAAAGAACATGGGAGTATCGGGGGTAGAGGATGATGAGGACGGTGCGCCCGCTGCTGCGCAAAATAAGTACACCTCCAATTAATTAGCCTCCACTGTGCAAATGAATGATTGAAATCGAAGGAAGGATATCCGCTTGGATGACTTACAGGGGATGATAAGCCACGAGAATCACCTCCTTGTCCTTATTGGCGAGCATGAAATTGACGATGTATTCCCTCACATATTCACGGTGCTTCGCGCAGACTCCCAAGAAGCCCTCGTTCATGAAGTACGGGTCAGCGACACATATATGAGGTATGTGCAAGGCATAAAGGCGGACAAACGTAAAATCCAGCTTCTTCATGTGAAACATGTCGAATATGTAATGTAATCGAAGGAAGAACTTCTCCACGGGGAATGTGTCGACATACAACAATTGCCGCGGAACGTTAACCACGTAGAGTGGGTATCCTGGATCTTTCGAGGCGATGAGGTATTTCTCTATCCGCGGCACATCATCATGAAGTCTCCTTAGATCGCCAAATCTGGCCCCTAGCACTGCTTTAGGTAGGATTGCCTGACCGGGGATATGCCATTTTTCCGCACCGGGGATATCGATACGGTCTTGAACCCGAGGCTGCTGAGGCGGCTGGATCATAGAAGCAGCTTTTTTGCCTTTCCTCGGTCTCTTCCTAGACTTCTTTACTACCGGAAGGTCGTCCATAATACGTTCAGCCTCCGGAGACGGCAATTCAGGCACCGACTCATGACGCTCAAACCCTAAGTAGGCTCCAGTATTGACATACTGTTGAGTGCCATCGTCATCCTCATCCTCATCTATGGCGACGTCACCAGCGACTAATGGAGCCTTTTCCTCACCCCTCCGCTATCACCCAGCACAACAGCCGACGCTAATTGTGTAAGTAAGGTGTTGTTGTTCATACCTAACTGCGTGCTCGTGGGTGTGCTCCCGGCCGCCTCCAGACGAAGCAAACTCTTTGGACACAACAGGACCCACCCATTGCAACAATCACCGAGCAGCCGCAGCGTCTCGTCGACGTCCCCCACTAGTACCAGAGGAGCCAAATTCTCGTGGCCCTGTTTGACACTGGCCAGGGAAACCTTGAAGACGTCCAGGGGGATCGGTCGACTGTGGAACAATGGTTCCTTCGGCTCCATTATCGTCGCCTTCCCCACGCCCACCTTCTGGTCAATGATGGTGTACAATATAGTGCACGGGGTTTCGTCGGCCTGGAAAGAAAAGTCTGCGGCGTGAGACATCTGAAAGGCAACAAGAACATTAGATTATACATTTATTGAAGGGGGCCGGTGTGACAGATACTGTGAGGGCGTCGAGCTCAGCCAAAGACGAAGCACCACCGAGCTCGTCCGGTGCGGGAGCCGATGCCGGAGCAGGCGCGGGAGCCGGTGCCGGAGCAGGTGCAGGAGCCGGTGCGGGAGCAGGTGCAGCTGCAGGTGCTGGTGCAACACTAGTCGAGCTGCTCCCAAAGAAGTCGGCAAGGGGAAAGTTCGCTGCATTTTTTTCTGGATTTTGCCTGCTCCAATTCAAAACGGCCGGAACCAAGGTAGTAGACATGTCTACAAGCACCTGTTTTGCGGCAACTACCGCTGTTGCGACTGTCTCAGATGATTTCTTCTCGACCGCAATCTCAACCTTCTTGTCGATGTTTTCTTGAGTTAACCTCCGTATTTCCTTTCTCTCCTCAGTGGTCTCATGGTACTACTTCTTCCACGTGGCGCTGTCTCCGACACCGTGCACGCGTCTATACGACATTCGAGTCTTCACCGGGAGTTGTTTCAATTTGTTCAATGCCCGATTGAATGGAGTGTCCCACTTGCGCCTCGCCAATGCCTCAGACGACGAGTCGCTTTCGGCCGCAATCCTGTGCTGCTCTCTCTGAAAAGGAACAAGGATCGTTTACAAATATGACTAATGTGCAGTCGAATTGATCAGAAACTAAAAATACAAGCAGTCACATGAACTACTCGTGATCGTGTTCGTCTCGAAAACCTTCTTCACTGGGTCCCAAAGGTGTCGGGGCCTGAGGAAGTCAAGCTCCTGCGGGACGGTGAACTCTGCCAAGGGGTCTGGGATGCCCAGACGCATGGCTTCCGCGTCCTCCTTGGCCCATATGGACCTCTTCCTGCCGTAACCACGGCATCCGAGGTGGTGGCTTCCAATGTTCCTCTATTGAAGCCCCTTCATGTACTTCAACTTTTTTTTGGCAGCTTCGGCCTCGCAAGCCGCCTTGAATATTTGAAAGTGCTTTGCCGTAATTGTCGGATTATCCTTTACAATCTCGGAGCAGGGTTCCTTTTTGTTGACGATCCGATATTTCACCCTTGATTTCTAGGCGGCGAACACGTCGCTAAACTTGGTCATGGCGTGTTTGTTTATCTTTTTCATTGTCGGGTCCTTATTTGGATCTTTATAATCCTTTTCATTCCGGCCCAGGAACAAGAATATCTGGTGCTGCTTCTTTAGGAGGGAGGGCCTCATATTATATATCCTGTTTAGTTTCTCATCATTGATGGTGGCGGTTGTCCGTATGATGCAGCCTATTTGATTGCCGTAGCATGCGCGCACTTCCTCGGGCGCGTTTGGCTCAAAATTGCCGTCGTCCACCTCCGTGACCACCAGTCTAGTAGTCCTAAGCTTGTTAGGAAGTTGTTGCCTCTTTGCTTTTGGTTCTATACCGGCTCCGCTAGTCTCGGCGCCGGTCTCAGTCTCAGCGTCGGTCTCGATGCCAGTCTCAGTCTCAGCGCCGGTCTCAGTCTCAGCGCCGGTCACGATGCCGGTCTCAGTCTCAGCGCCGGTCTCAGTCTCAGTGCTATTCTCGATGTCGGTCTCAGTCTCAGTGATAGGTGGACCCAGCAACATCAACTGTTGATCACCGGCTTCCCTCAAAAATTCCGCTGCCGCTAGGTACACGTTGTCACAGTCACCAGAACCCCGTCCTTCATCGTTGCTAGCCATGTTTCCTACGATTAAATCTAGTCAATTAAATCTAGACATAATAAAATGAAAAATGACATAAAAAAGGCCTATGCTTTGCAGGAACGTTGACTCCTTCTCGGTGCGGCAAATCCCGGGCACTCGATACATTCTAGTTTGTAGCACAACTCATGCCGAAATTCATGGAAAATTTCGGTATGACTTTTGCTAAAAATAGGACAAACTGAGAACCTGAAATTTGCCAGAACGGAAATGAATCAACATTCCGGCAAAACATAGGCCACTCGGCTTCATTCCCTGGAAACAGTGTTCAAATATGCATCTTCGACACCGCAACACATGTCCAAATATACACGAGCAACCACATGTCCAAATATACATGTGCAAATTTCACAAGCTAATTCAAAAATTAAGTGTAGAAAAAATTCATTTAACTACTAATAGAACAAAATTCAGTTAACTTTAGTGCTCTATAATGATGAAAGGAAAAAATTCAGTTAACTACTAATTTCATTCATTTAGGTTATTCATTTAACTTCACCTAATTAACCCACTGTACCACTACTACTAGCAGCACTACTAACCTAATTAACCTAGCAAAACCCTACTGCCCTAACTAAAAACCATCTATGAAAACAAAAACCCTAATTAAACCCTACCGCTCAAACTAACTTTTGCTGTAAACCAAATTTTTTTGCTCTAAACTAATTTTTGCTCTCACATCTACTATTTAACATCTTTTGCTCTAAACTAATTTTTTTGCTATAAACTAAATTTTGCTCTACTAATTTTTTCTCTAAAATGCAGAGAGAGAGAGGAGTGGTGGTGGCTTACAGAGAGGCGAGATACGGTGGTGGGGAGGTGCTCGGCGACGGAGGAAGGGGCGGGGAGGGCGGGCTCGGGCATGTGCAGCGGCGGTCCTAGGCGGGCTCGGGCGGCGGTGAGGTCGAGGGTGGCCTCGGGCGGTGGCGGTGAGGCTGAGGGCGGCCTCGGGCGGCGGCGGTGAGGATGGGGGCGGCCTCGGGGGGAGACGGTGAGGTTGCGGGCGTCCACGCCGGCAGAAGACGGCGGCGAAGTGGGGCGACGGCGAATTGGGGAGACGGCGGCAAAGTGGGGCGATGGATTTGGGGTAGAAGTGGTGGGGGAAGGAAACTGCTGGTTAAGTGAAACATAACGGTAGCGCGTTTCTGAAAACGCGCTATAGCTAAGTTAGCTACAACGCATTTTCTGAAACGCGCTCCCGCTATGCCTTTCTCCTTTTTCCCTTTTTTCATTTATTTTTCTTTACATTTTTTTCCTTTCTCCTTTTTCTATTTCTTTCATTTTCATTTACTTCTCTACTTGTTTTTCATTTTATTTTATTTTCGTTAGCATTAGCGCCTTACACGTAAACGCGCTGCTACAACAATATTAGCGTCAGCACTGTTTCTAAAAGAGCACTACTACTATGTGTTGCCTATCGGCTTAGTGGTGGGAATGTTAGTAGCAGCGCTTTTAGGACGGGGCCTGCTACTCCTATATATGTATCTGCTGCGTAGTTTTTCCGCACGCGCTACTGCTGTGTAGCAGTAGCACTCTATTTTAACAACCGCTACTGCTAAATTTCTGTGTATAAGGTTTTCCCTAGTAGTGCCTCCGCATCGTGGGTGCCCTCGTTGTAGTGGTGAGTTGCCTGAGCCGCTCCAGGCACCAACCTGCTGGCTCTCGAGATGAGTTAAGCACGTGCACGCTGAGAAAACACCTCGTAGTCTTCGTCGAAGGCACTGACGGTGGCCTCGAAGTGGGGCAGGTTTGGATATATGCTTCTCACAAACCATAGCTTCTCACAACAAGCATGATGGTTTCGGTAGGGAACGCCCCACCTTTGGGGACGAAAGGATATCCATTTCCTCTTATTGATTTAAAAAAAATCTCGTGTCAACATAGAACAACAGAGTGTTTTGTTAATTTTTGTGATTTTTCGGGGTTCTTTTGGACATTTTTATGCATTAACTGAAGTTTCAATGCATTTATGTGCATAATTCAAATCTGAACTACATGCACATGCTTTTTGGAAATATGCCCTAGAGGCAATAATAAAATGGTTATTATTATATTTCTTTGTTCATGATAATTGTCTATTATTCATGCTATAATTGTGTTATCCGGAAATCGTAATACATGTGTGAATACATAGACCACAACATGTCCCTAGTGAGGCTCTAGTTGACTAGCTCGTTGATCAACAGATAGTCATGGTTTCCTGACTATGGACATTGGATGTCATTGATACCGGGATCACATCATTAGGAGAATGATGTGATGGACAAGATCCAATCCTAAGCGTAGCACAAGATTGTGTAGTTCGTTTTGCTAGAGCTTTTCCAAATGTCAAGTATCATTTCCTTAGACCATGAGATTGTGCAACTCCCGGATACCGTAGGAGTGCTTTGGGTGTGCCAAACGTCACAAAGTAACTGGGTGGCTATAAAGGTGCACTACGGGTATCTCCGAAAGTGTCTATTGGGTTGGCACGAATCGAGACTGGGATTTGTCACTCCGTTTGACGGGGAGGTATCCCTGGGCCCACATGGTAATGCATCATCATAATGAGCTCAATGTGACCAAGTGTCTAGTCACGGGATCATGCATTACGGTACGAGTAAAGTGACTTGCCGGTAACGAGATTGAACGAGGTATTGGGATACCGACGATCGAGTCTCGGGCAAGTACCGTACCGATTGACAAAGGGAATTGAATACGGGATTGATTGAATCCTCGACATCATGGTTCATCCAATGAGATCATCGAGGAGCATGTGGGAGCCAACATGGGTATCCAGATCCCGCTGTTGGTTATTGACCGGAGAGTCGTCTTGGTCATGTCTGCATGTCTCCCGAACCCGTAGGGTCTACACACTTAAGGTTCGGTGGCGCTAGGGTTGTAGAGATATTAGTATGCAGTAACCCGAAAGTTGTTCGGAGTCCCGGATGAGATCCCGGACATCACGAGTAGTTCCGGAATGGTCCGGAGGTAAAGATTTATATATATGAAGTCAAGTTTCGGCCATCGGGAAAGTTTCGGGGGTAATCGGTATTGTACCGGGACCACCGGAAGGGTCCCGGGGGTCCACCGGGTGGGGCCACCTATCCCGGAGGGCCCCATGGGCTGAAGTGGGGAGGGGAACCAGCCCCTAGCTCATAACTCCATAGATTGATCTTGGTGAAGGGTAGAAATTTTTTGATTTCTGCTACGTTCCCCAACAATGCTCCAGTGCATATAAATTGGTTGGAAAATAATATATGTGTCCTTGGGTGCATGCTTAGGTCCCATGCAAGAAATGGGAATGAATGTCAAACACCATTGCCACCGTCACTGGGCCGCAAACATTGAGATACCTGGTTTTTAAATTCTAGTAAATCCAAAACTCGTCTAAAATTGATGAAACTTGGCATGCTATCATGGAGCGGCATAAAATGCCATGGTAAAAAATTGTCCCATTTGGGGCAGGTTTGGGTATATGCTTCTCACAAACCATAGCTTCTCACAACAAGCATGATGGTTTCGGTAGGGAACGCCCCACCTTTGGGGACGAAACGATATCCATTGCCTCTTATTGCTTTCAAAAATTTCTCGTGTCAACATAGAACAACATGAGTGTTGTGTTAATTTTTCTGATTTTTTTGTGTTCGTTTGGACATTTTTATGCATTAACTAAGTTTTCAATGCATTTATGTGCATAATTCAAATTTTAACTACATGCACATGCTCCAGTGCATATAAATTGGTTGAAAAATAAAATTTGTGTCCTTGGGTGCATGCTTAGCTCCCATGCAATAAATGGAAATGAATTTCAAACACCAGGGCACCGTTGATTGCCGGCAAAACATTGAGGTACCTGGTTTTTAAATTCTAGTAAATTCAAAAGTTTTCTGAAATTCATGAAACTTGGCATGGTGTCATGGAGCGGCATCAACACGCCGTGGTAAAATTTGTTTCCCCATTTGGGGCAGGTTTGGGTATATGCTTCTCACAGACCAGATCTTATCACAACAAGCATGATGGTTTCCATAGGGAATGTCCCACCTTTGGGGACGAAATGATATCCATTGCCTCTTATTGCTTTCAAATTTTTTTCTCGTGTCAACATATAATAACAGGAGTGTCGTGTCAATTTTTGTGATTTTTTGGGGTTCGGTTGGACATTTTTATGCATTAACTGAGTTTTCAATGCATTTATGTGCATAATTCAAATTTGAACTACATGCACATGCTCCAGTGCATATAAATTGGTTGAAAAATCAAATATGTGTCCTTGGGTGCATGCTTAGGTCCCACGCAAGAAATGGGAATGAATTTTAAACACCAGGGCACCGTTGATTGCCGGAAAAACGTTTAGATACCTGGTTTTTAAATTCTAGTAAAACTAAAACTCGTCTGAAATTCATGAAACTTGGCATGCTATCAAGGAGCGGCATCAAGATGCCGTGATAATTTTTTTGTCCCATTTGGGGTATATGCTTCTCACAAACCAGAGCCTATCACAACAAGCATGATGGTTTTGGTAGGGAATGTCCTACCTTTGGGGACGAAACGATATCCATTGCCTCTTATTGCTTTCAAAAAATTTCTTGTGTCAACACAGAACAACAGGAGTGTTGTGTCAATTTTTTTGATTTTTCGGGGTTCGTTTGGACATTTTTATGCATTAACTGAGTTTTCAATGAATTTATGTGCATAATTCAAATTTGAACTACATGCACACGCATCAGTGCATATAAATTGGTTGAAAAACCAAATCGGTGTCCTTGGGTGCATGCTTAGGTCCCATGCAAGAAACGGGAATGAATTTCAAACACCAGGGCACCGTTGATTTCCGACAAAATGTTGAGATACTTTGTTTTTAAATTCTAGTAAATCTAAAACTCGTCTGAAATTCATGAAACTTGGCATGCTATCATGGAATGGCACCCGACATGCTGTGGTATTTTTCGTGTCCATTCTAAGAGAAGGCACACTCGAATAATGACAACCAACAAAGGCATTTTGAAAAAATAGCTGCCACTTTAATATCTCAAACGTTTGTATAATTCAAACCGTGTGCGTTCTGTTAACCATTCACGTGACACCACATGTCTTGGTTTTAATTGCTATAGGAGGTGCCGTGTGGACAGCTGCTTGACTGATCGGGAGGCGTGCGAGCGCAGTCCGGTGTGCAGGCTCACCAGGAAGCGTACAAGCTGTTCAACGCAGGATCTATGCATCTCTTCAATGCAAACGGTTCAGATTACGGTATGCAAATTAAAGCCAGACTTTGGCGCTAAGCCAAGAGACACTGCAATTTGTCAAAATATGCAGCTAAAAATCAATAGCACTTTCTATTTTTTGCAACTAGAATTTAGTAATTAAGCATAGATTTCATTCATACTAGAGATTAAGCAGCCGTTCTCACTGGGAAGCGAGACAGCCTTGGACTGGCGAGTATATTAATGGCGCCGCCGAGCGGCAGCACCCCCCATCCTCGCCACACACATAATACCTCTCTTTCCGACCGCATCCTCAACGCCGCTCTGAGTCCTCAAAGCCGTCAGTGTACGAGGATGCCGCCGAAGCGCCCCATCGGAGGGAGTGGCAATGCCGGGGCTGCTGAAGCACCATAGCATGGCCTGAATATGGAGGCAAAGGTTTCCGTCGCTGCTGAGGTGGAGAACAAGTCTGCCAACAAGCGGAGGCGGGTCGAGAAATAATTGCAAGCGACTCCAGCAGGCCTAGACTTCATCAACAACATCCCCGATGATATGTTGATAGTCATCATATCCCTCCTCCCAATCAAATATCGGGCGAGGACAGCCGCCCTTTCCCGGCGTTGGCGCCCCCTATGGCTCCTCACCCCTGTCGACCTCCTCGACGCCCACAAGCTCTGCCATGGCTATCGCCAAAGCTTGGATGCATTCTCCCAGATCCTCGGCAGTCACCATGGCCCAATCAAAGGCGTTATCACGGGCAAGTTCCGTTCCAATGGCAAGGACCGAGCCAAGCTTGACGAGTGGTTCCGATCCCCCTCCATAGATCAGCTCGAGAAGCTCAGTTTTAATGATGGGCATATGCGCTTGCTGCCAACGTCCGCGCTCCGCTTCGCGCCCATGCTGCGCCTCGCCAAGTTCATGAACTGCCATTCCCCCCCCCCCTTAATGACGCGCCTGCTCTTTTTCTACCACGACTGAAGCACCTCGAGCTCGTCACCGTCCGCATCCCAAAGGATGAAATGAAGCGCCTGCTCCGCAGCTGTACTGCACTCGAGTTCCTTCGTCTTCAGGCGATGAATTGGTCGAGTACCTTGCACATCACCTCCAGGACTCTCCGGACTGTCTATGTGTGTTGCTGGTGCTTCAATGAGAGATCACAAAAGGTGGACCACAATATGGTCATTGAGCACACACCTTCACTTGAGAGATTACTTGTAGTTGATCAACAAGGTCCAACAAGAATCAATATCATTTCTGCGCCGAAATTAAAAGTGGTGGGCTACTCGTCTGTTAAATACTACAACTTTCAGGTACAACAGTCGCCTTATAACTCTCCTTCTTGATATCAACGTTGTTTCTAGTTTTGAAGATGTATGTTCATCTGTCATCTAGCGAAGCTTCACCCAGACTCTGGGCGAAGTGAAGGTCTTGGCACTAGAATCTGTCGGCCCCAACCTGGACCAAGTTGTCAGTTGCCTGAGATGCTTTCCGTGCCTGAAGAAGCTGTATATCGAGGTGATGTTCTTTTCCTATTAAATGTTAACCATAAGGGAGTTTAATTTTTTGCACCTTTTCCCTAGTTTACAATGACAATGTACTACGATTTCTGAAGGAATTTTGGAGGAGTTTAGGACATACACCCCCACCCCATATTGGTTGCTTCATTCATATGGTTACAATCGTCCATAAGCATTTCTCCTTTACTAGTTTTCTTAGGGAATTTTTCATCCAATCCAACCTCTTGTGAAGAAGGCTACATGTTTCTAGATTGTAATCAAATGCCCATGTTAATCATGCCAGATCGAAGATGGCACGTTGGTGCATTTTACAAATCCTGCAAACCAAATGGGCGTGTTGCAGTGTTCAAAACTACATGTAGGCACTCACACGTTCTCTTCTTTTGTAGTAAATAATAGGCCCAGAGGTGGATAATGTTTATAACGACAATCACATCGAATGCCTGGATCTGCATCTCTCAAATATTACTTTGAACTCCTACCGAGGGACCTTACCGGAGATTACACTCGCCAGGTTCTTTCTTCTCAGAGCAAAGGTGCTGAGGGTACCGAGGGCACTCAAATATTAGGAAAGATGAATGGTATGATTATTAGAGCCGACGAGTACTGCGGAATGGAAGTGCCTCCAGAAATGCCAAACTGCGTATTGGAAGAGCATATGGCAAAGCAATTGGAAGTCATTGTGTCAAACCCATACATGACTTCCCAGCGGCTGATCCCTTTTCAGAAATGACGCGGTTTGCAATGTTTGAATTTGGGCGTTGTAATCTTTGAATTTGAACCTTGCAATATTTATGGTATTTGTTGTATTGAACCGTTTCTGTTCTCTTGTCTCAACGCAAACAGTTCATCCGAGTGAACCGCATGTCGTATATCGCACACACCATGATCTGGCTGACCATTTCTTTTGTGTTGCCTAGTCACAAATAGTTCATCCGAGTGAACTGTATGTTGTACATCGTACACACCTTGATCTGGCTGGCAGTTTCTTTGTGTTGCCTAATCACAAACAGTTCATCCGAGTGAACCGTATGTTGTACATCGCACACACCTTCATCTGGCTGCCTGTTTATTTTGTTCCTCCTCGTCGAAAACGGTTAATTGAACTGAACCGTATGCCCTGCATCGCACACGCAACTAAAATCTGAACCGTGTTTGATGCATCCTCCATCACAAACGTTTTGCACCTTTTTTGACAGTTTTTTTACACCACCGTTTGCGATTATTGCATCACACACAGTTTCGTCGAAGGGTCTCTGATCGTAGTGTCGCGTTAGCAGCATCCTGCAGTAGTGATAAAAAATTTCTATTATTTTGCGACTAGTATAATAATTAAATAGCTAAAACACTTGATCAAATGAAAAAAATGTTTCTGGCGTACAAAGCAGACAGACGCCAGCAATAAAAAATTAACTATGACGTTCAAATAAAAGCAACGCCACCAGTGCGTTCCAAACAATGAGTGCATATGGACCAAAAGATTTGTGGCGTTTCAAAGAAAAGTAACGCCAGCACTAAGCTTGTAAAGCTGATGTGCCGATTTGGCCTACGCCGGCACTATTTGGAAAAAAATAGTGCTGGCTTTTATGGGAAATGGCGTGCCACCAATGATAGTTGTGGCTAGTCGTTTTTCCACTAGTTAGTGATCCTCCTAGATATTTATTTTCTCACTAGAACCAACTCTCCTAATATGGCCCCTTCTAAACGTTCGCAAACAAGCGAAGATACTCTCCCAGGTAAAGATGGTCCCTTTCTTGGTCATAAGTACTTTGCTGTGAAGATAGTAACATAAAGAGTGTCCTGATGGGTTATCATTCGCCAACTTTGTATCTATAGCATGGCTAAATCATAGGCATGGAGGTCTCAGAATCCCACACCTTCCTTGTCATTTGGAAGGTATATTCACCACCAAGCTAGCCAATGCATTTTCTTCTCTGCCTCCATGTCCCCCAAACAAAAGGCCGGCATTGCATCAGCTATTTCTTTGCATAGTTTCTTCAGAATTTTGAAAACAGCCATGGCATAAGCCGGGATAGATTGGATATTTTATTTCAAAAGTATTTCCTTAGTGCTAAGGACAACAATTTTTCCATGCAACCTTCAAGTCGATTCAAAAATCTTTCAATGAGCTGAGATAAACTATCACTATGGTCTAAACCCAGCATAGATGGTAGACGATGATATGTGTCAGAGATAGATTCCATCATTATGTTCAATTTCGAACAAACTTGAGCCCTAACCTCCACATTCACATTTGGAATAAAAATAGATACAACATTTCCCTTCGCATGTCATTTGTCCAGAACATGCCCAATATTCATCCAATAACTACCTCAGTTAGATTGGATTATTCATAACTGCATTTGTAAGGATTAGTGAATCATTAGCAATTAGTAAATGAGAGACAAATAGTGCATTTTTTGCACCCGAATGACATTAATGCCATGAACCTCCTCCTTATGAGCCAAAACACTAGATAAACCCTCGACACGCATAACATATAAATATTGTGATAAAGGGTCCCCTTATCAGAGCCCCTTGTAGTGGTAAATTCCTCCACTTCTTGGTCATTATACTTCACTCGATATTTCACCAAAGAAACACAAGCCACTAAGAGCTCCACAAACTCGTCCTGGAATCACAGTTATTCCATCATCCTCTCCAAGAATTCTCATTCCACACAATCATAAGCTTTGTGCATATCACGCTTTACAAGAAAATACCCCTCATTTCCTTCCTTTTTATTCTTTATAGTATAACCGCACTCTTAATCTAGCAAAATATTATCCATTATGAGATGGCCTGGAACAAGAGCACTTTCCAGTAGGGAAAAATTATCACCAAGACATATCTTAAGTGAAAAGCGGTGACCTTACCAATCACCTTATAAAGCACATTGCAAGGACTTAATCGGTCTATATATACTGGGTGATCTTATCCGGGTTCCACTCTTAAGATTAGAACAATGACCTCCATATTTTAGGAATAGAGTTCTTTTTAACATCATCTATAACTTTTGCAGTTAAAGCATCACCAAGAATGTTATTTATAGAAAATAGCATGCAGTCCCTCTATAACGGGAGCTTTGATATCATGAATAGAAAATGTGTTTCTTTACCACTTCAGGAGTATATGGTTTCAGTAGAGCTTCATTCGTATCCGTCGTCACCCTCAGATTAACATTTTCAAGCAAATAGCGATCCGGTCTGTCTATCTCGATGGAGAACAGTCCTTCATATTGGGAATTTAGTGGGCTTAAGTATGATGTACCCTCCTTTGAAATGCCTTGAGCACCCTTTAGCTTGTTCATATGGTTCCCTCCATAAAACCTATAGGGTGAGGACACAGATTTCTATCGTGTTTCCCTCCATAAACCTCTATGGTATGCTCACGGCACATGGCCCCACGATGGCCATGGTTGCTATTAACAACGGAAATTTGAAAAAAAAATGGTAAAGGAAAATGGGCGATCCATCCACAAAACATCGCTACCCCACAAATTATTCCACCATCTAATCTTTCTTTTCCAAGCATGGACATCTCGCGGATTTCCTGTAGAAATGGATAATCTAATTGCATATCTAGAACAAGTAGGGAGAAGCAACTAAAAGCATCAGTTTGGCCACAAAACTATCCTTGAATTGGCTAGGCTGCATTGGTTTACCTACATATGGAAAGTTGTAAGCACAACAGAGCAAACAATAATGAAAAAAATCGCCCAACAAATAATGTCGGTAAGAACAACTTTACACAATGTAGCTAGCAAGTATGTGGCATCGTGATGCGAAGGAAATTGAAACATCCTCAACCATGAAAACTTGATCATAGATCTTGTCGGCCGCTAGATCCACCTCTGGGCCTTCTTCGCCGCTCCGTTCGATCCCATTGGGGCTCTCGTGTGTCCCATCAATGCATCGGCATCAGAGACAATGCGGCAACTAGCCCATGAAGTTGTGCCTCCTATCGTGAGCACTGCCAATGACAAGGTCCTTGCCTGCCTTGAGCAGGGAAACCATCCCATGACAAAACACCTCATGAAGGAGGCCCTTGCACACCAAGAAGAGGAATCAATGCACCTTCGTGTCCCTGTGGAGCCCCATCTTGTGATGCTCACTCTACCCAAGCGGGTGGCAACATGCAACAGGCTAAGGGTACTCAATGGTTCGGGTTGTTTTGCTGATGCGGGATGAAGGCATTGGTCAGTCATAGGCTCGTAGTGTGTTGATGCTTAGAACTCGACATCTAGGATAATGGCAGAGACGATGCTTGCAGTGCCGGAATTCGTTGAGGAAACGGTGGGCATTACCTCATCTTCAATGGAAGCTCGGGCCTTGGTAGCGAGGCTGGTCGAGGTAGCCGAGCAAGGGGTGGCCACCTCAGCCAATCTGCCTAGCATGATTACATGCTTGTGAGGTCTAGTTAAGGCGGCAACAGCCTCCGCTGGTAATTGTATCGGTGGGCTGCGGTCCTTGATGACTGGGCAAGGAATATTAAGGCGAGCAATGGCCCATATATTGTACCTGCATGCATAGTGGCGGTCATCGTGTGCAACTTGTCGGCGCTCACTTTTCATTGGAAGAGTTTTTAGTCTAGTCCTAGAACATTGGCCATCACACGAGGATGTTCATGGCCCCAGTAGCATCATCCAATACTGATGAGTATAAACATTTCTTATGAAAAACACATTATTTGCAAAACAATGGATCGATACATTAATATTACAGTGACATTTTTTTTGAACACATGAACATTTTTTTTTCAAATTGCGTGAACATTTCATAAATACGTGGGGATATATTTAATTATGAACATTTCCTTGACATACATCAATTTTATTAAATTACACGAATATATTCTGGAAAATGCACCAGTAAAATTTTATAGTAGAATGGTGTTTTACAAAAATATCTGAATTATTATTACATGTGAACTGTTTCTTAGGTTACATGAACATTTTTATTAATATGTGAATGCCTTTTTTGTTTACATGGATATTCTTTTGAAATGCAAAAAATATTGTATAGTTACATGAATATGTATTGAAAACCCTAGGACCATTTAGTAGTACATGAAGTTATTTTTTAAAAATATGTATACCTTTTGAAAGTTTGTGAGCATTTAAAAACATAGATACTCATCTATCTCCAAAATGCATCCTTGTAATTTCCTTAAAATAAAAGAGAAATCTAGAAAAAATAGAAAAGGAAGAAACAAAGAATTTCTTAAGCGACGCCGGTCTAAATATTTTGACATTTTAATAAATTACGCTGCACCGAATTATATAAAAATAAAAGGGCTTTGGCCCATCCAAGCTGGGATCAATCTGGGCCGAGAGACCAGATCGAAATGACTGAAATCCCGACGCTGACGTTGATGCTGACGTTGGATCAATATCTCTTCCCGCGCGGAGGAAATTATAGGCGGAAAATTACTTCCTTCCAATTTTTCCTGAGGTTACTTCTTGCCTAGTTTAGCATTCTCCCTGAACCCTAGCCCCTCCTCCCACCTACCCACACCGCTATATATACCCAGCCTCGCAGTCCATTCCAGTCACAGCCAGTCAGCCTCTCCCTCCTTTCGTTCCATTCAGTTCATTCCAGCTCGCTTCCCAGGCCGTGCGATGGATCCCAAAGCCCTGGCCGCCAAGGAGGAGGAGGAGCTCGTCGAGCAACTCTGCAGCGACCTCACCTGTGCTTGCGCCCACCCACATCCTCCCCCCACCGACGGCGAAGCCGCCGTCGTCCCCAGCAACCCCTCTGACCCTGCCCCTGCTGTCGTCAACCTGTCTCCCACGGGGTTCCTCGCCACCCTCCGCCAAGCCGCCGTGGACGCATCGTCCGTCGTCGGCGAGTTCACCCGCGCCAGGCTTCTCAGCTTCTCCCGCGCGTTCGCCCGGGGCTGGGGCCCCGCTGGCCCTGGCAGGTACGAACGTCGCTCCGTCCAGGAGCTCGCCGACGACAGGATCTTCCCCGACCTCAACCTGCCAGCTGAAGATGACCCGGAGGAACAGAAGAGGAGGCGCAAGCGCAACGTTTCCTCCTCCAATCTCGACGGTGCCACTGCCATCCCTGGGCCAAGTAAGAGGAAGAGAAGCCTCTCGCCGCCCAACATCGCCGAGCTGGCTGGTCCGAAGGTGGCCGCTGCTGAGGCTGAGGATGCTGCTCTCGAACAAGGTAGTAAGCCTGATTCTTTTATCAAGGAGATTAACCAGTACCTCCCGATCTTATTGTTCATTTCCATTTTCAGCTGATCCTTTTACATTTTCAGCTGCAATGTTACGAGAGGAGCAGGCAGGCGGTGGGTCTTCAACTGTTTTCAATACACAAGAACAACCCGCCGAGGCTGATGTTGCTGCTCCCATAGAAGGTTCGCGTGCTTCTTTCATCAAGTGTTCATTAAAGATGGAGAAAGGCTCTCCTATATACTGTTCCTCATCCTATGTCATTTTCTCAGCTGCAATGCCAGGAGAAGCTGTAGGTAGACCTCGGCTCAGCAAGGCTGACATCCGGGAGAGACTCGGGGCGCTGATCTCCAAGGTGAAAAACCAAGCCACCAGGCCGTTCCCGGAAAACTATCTGGGCAAGTTGAATTGGTTTCGGAGGCAGGTTGCCAAGGACCATGGATATGCTCTGGAGACGTCAGCTAATGTTAGCAGCGGTTTATCTGACCAGGGTACTGTGGGAGAAAGGGAGTTGCCATCTAAAATGAATGTCGCAAGTGCCCAGCCAGAAGAATGAAGGCCCGAAATTGGTACATCAACAATCGCAGGTAACGAATTGGTGTTCCAGATGTGCCTATCACAAGTGTTTAGATAGATGAGTTGGATGCTAATGTTCCTGTTACAGGTGGTTTGTTTCCTGTGCATGGAGATGGAGGCATGTCTTCACAGCATGAAGCCGGAAATGAAGACAAGGCAACTGACGACATGCATGAAGACAATGCTTCTCTGCAGGTGTCGGTGCCCGATGTCATACCGAGGGTTCCTCAACCCTCGCCTGCTATGGAACATCAGCTGGCCATCGCTAGCCCCAGAAGGGAACCGGACAATCTGGATGGGGGACAGAACGATCTGGATGAGATGCAACCTGGACCTTCTAGCTGTGCGAGCACTCCTCCATAATTCTGTTTTCCTCCTAGTTTGTTAGTGACCTTGTTGGTCTATACATTCTTTCGGACTGTGTTTTGTTTACCGGAGCCATCACCTATTTCTACTAGATTATCAACTATATGTTCTCGAATTGAATGGTTGACATTGTTGTTGTGTCGCTTGATATGATCATACCATTTATTTTAATTGTGTGAATTTTCATATTATTAACATGAGAATTAATCATGTGTTCAGTATTTTGTGTTATGTTTTGGTTTTACAACATGGCTGTTACAAAACATGGAAAATTGAGATATGTTTCTGTCCTCTAGGCTTCTCGTTGTGGCATCATAACTAAAGTATATGTTCATGTTTTTTAAGTGTCCAAGCATTTTAAGAAATACCTATGCATAGATGACATTTAGTGCTACTTCTTGTGTACTCTGCCTATCTGCGCTGGGTGAGGAAAATATCATGGTTGTATTAAAACATAGGCTTTAGCTACTATCACAAAGCATGTAAAAGGAGTCAATTAGCTGGCTTACGCTAGAACAAAGCGTTGGTGAGTGATGATTTTCTTGGGCCAATAGAGCTATGCCATCGTCAGTAACCAAGGCTTTAGTTACTTGGAGCAATACATAAGATGTATTGGTTGATGTATTAAAATTTCTTTTTCACCATGATAAATTTTGTTTTGGTAAAAATAAAATAAAAAGCGGTCTGGATATTTATATCTGATGTCGCACTACATAGTGGGTGCTCTACCAAGTTGCATACACAAATTATGAATTCTTTTATCAAAATCAAATCTTGAATTTATTTGCTTGCTGGATAGAGTAATTCGTGTCCCAATGGCGAAGATAGCTATAGCTCTAGTAGTAGTTATGCTCAGTGCAAAACAGCAAATTATTTGGCATATGGATTCCGTATAAACCAGCACTTGAGAACAGTGATAGCCATCCAGGAGAGATGTTTGATTTTAGGTAACTATCTATGTTCTATCTAGTGCAATATATATTTGTGCAGTTTAAATGACATATTCGGGAAGTTTGTGTGTGAACATTGATACTCTAACGTAGAGACAACTGCATAAATGTCCTCTTTATTGGATGGCTACCTAATTTGGTTCCTTGGCGTTATCATTCTTTGAGGTAGCCTCATTTTGAACTTATGTGGTTCGGAAGTCTTGATTTAATCTGGTTACGACAGTGAATATGTTCTCATGTAAATATTCTAGTGTGCTAAAGCTAGGACGTTGAGTAATTTATTTGGTTGACTCTTCCGGTGGGATCTGTTAGAAAGTCAAGTGTAAATATTCTGCAGTGTTTGCTAGATATAGTGGATATTTGATGGTTTTAAGCACAAAGTTTAATAGAAATCATGGAGTTACTGCCCCTAGCTGCCCATTGTTCTTATGTTTCTAGTGCACTTCCTGAGTTTTTGTGCACTCGCCCTTGCACTTATTTGGCTTTCACGTAATAGATAAACAACATGCCTGGAAGACAGACGTAGTACCTCTATATCACTTCAGACTTCACACACTTCCATATAATGTTTTGCGGATACCTATACTTCCACCTAATAGTCGTAGAATATTAGTTGTTATTTTGTATTGCCTAGTTGATCCGTGGTGATTTATTTGTCTGGATATACTTCTTGCCTCAGAGACTCATTGATATGTACTGCAGTGCGTGGACATATGTTTGAGTTACAACGTTACTTCTTGTCGTATATTTGAACATGCCAGTCATGGATGCAGTAGTTTACAAGAGAATCTCTTTCAAATTTTCTCAAAATTTTCAGGCATAGCAAATTGTAGCATTTTGCGGTCCCCGGTGTGTTTCAAACTTGGCTGTTATAGTCACTTTGATCCCGGTGAAAATTATCTGAATGTGACTGATATGAGATCAAATACTAGCAGCTCCGCAAATGAATGAAGCATTCTTCACTTGTCCTTGTGTTCAATGTGTGCTCGGCCTGCACACCCATGGATGCATCCCATGTATCAAGATAGCGGAAAGGCATGCATCACACAATGCATACGGGCTAGAGGAGTATGTGGTACGTCTTGCTTATTATTTTCAGAAGGATTATTTTTTATTTTGAATGTGTTTTAGTGCTTTTTGCATGATACATGACGCATATATAGCTAGCTAACTCGTTGTTGATCACCTCGTGTTTTATTTGAGAGCATACATATGGTTCATGCATATGAGCTGTTATAATTGTGGCCTTATTGGACTGCTGATACTTTACCTACACACATGTTTACAGACACAGTGATATAGTTAGTACATTATGTGCCTTTGTTTTGGCAGCGTATATATGGAAGCAACCTAATTACATTGAAAAGAAAATTAAATTCATAAATTAACCCAAAGCTATAGAAAACGTACAACATTTACATACACTATGATCACTAATTTTTAAGGCCTCGCAATCAACTGAAGTCGTCAATTTGGAATTGGTTCACCCGATTTTGACCGGGGCAACAATTTCTCAATGAGCGCTTGCATTCAATTCGTCTAATTCACAATGCTTTCTAGGTTTGGGGCTCTCTCAATGATTTTTCAAATCAATCAGCAGCAATCGACTTATAAAATTATATCAATCCCATGAACCATCTCACCGCCTAGAAAAAAGAACCGCCAACATGTGATACTGTAGCACTGATACAGTGCATGCAGTCAATGACGCAGAAAATTTTCTCACATAAATATTACTTGATTAGTAGATAACACGGAACCACACATCGAAAGGCCCAACAAAATACCGCACTATAAATAAAAAGAAAACACACTCCATCATCTCCCCCACTCGTTAAACCAAATATTTCGTCAATTCCAAAATATAACATTTTTGA
Organism: Triticum dicoccoides; assembly: GCF_002162155.2. NCBI lineage: Eukaryota > Viridiplantae > Streptophyta > Magnoliopsida > Poales > Poaceae > Triticum > Triticum dicoccoides. The sequence continues at coordinate 840,473,207 of NC_041385.1, forward strand.
ATAGTCAAATTTCTTTTACTTTGACCAACTTCAGAGCCAAAAAAATGAATATCCACATTAGTAAATAAATACAATATGAAAATTATTTTCATGATGAATCTAATGATACCAATTTGATATTATGTACTGATATATTTATCCACATATTTGATCAACCTTAAATAGGTTTAGCTTTTCGGAAAAATAATACACCATATATTATGAATCACATGGAGTAATCTCTTTACAAAACCCAACAACACCAACACCGCTGCAAAACGCGGCCAAACCTTCTTCTTCGTACCAATCTGCATGCACATATAAGTGTTCAATATATGAATACCATGAAATCCCCATTTGAATTATATATAAAATATCTAAAAGATTCATCATTACTAAAATAAATAAAGCCCACTAATGAGAAAAAACGCTTACCATTGTCCCCCACGTCGCCAGTGGCTGCACACCTGGGGAACCCTAAACAGCCAACCCTCATGCCGTCTTCCTAAACTCCTTCTCGCGTCGCCGCCACCTGAGTGAGTCACAGGCGGAGCTGGGACCACCATAGTGAAGTTGTAAGCTGGGCTGGGCACACTCTAATCTAGGGCCATGCCATCTCTCAGCACGTGAAGACGTAGATCTTGCGGCAACATTCGTTGCTTCGGTAGTGGGGCGCGGGAGGTGGTAGACATGGTCGACTGCGTCCGACGAGGCTGTGGCGGCGGAGGCTATCCTCTATGTTCTGGGTAGGAAGAACTGTTGTTGTGTGGGAGGCTACTCGGGACCTTCCGTGATCTGTCTTCTGGAGGTGGCAGGTGGTACAGGCTGTGGCCAGCGAACTCTGTCGCGTCTTGTGTGGTGGTGGCTGCTAGCGGTCGTCACCTAACAAGATGGTGTGCACGGGTAGTGGTCATGGCAGCGGTGTGTGTTTTCCCTAGATATGATACTCAGCGAAGGGTACTGGCACAGGTGGTGGCGGTTGTCGAGAAATTTCTGAGAGGGGCCCAGACATAGTCAGACTGATTGCCACCAAGGGCAACAAGGATGTTGTTCTGCGAGCTTGTCTGGGCCTAAACATATGGTCTAAGGCCGGCTTGCTCGGTGGTAGCCACCTACAGTCACTGGATCATGTCCTCCCTGGTCTACAGGGATTGGTTGGAGAAGTCGGGTAGAGCTTTGAACCATGGAGGCATGGACATGGACTCAGCGGCAGATACAAAGCAAGGATTGCAAGGAGGTGCCCTTTTCTCTTCCTATCATGGTTGATGTGTTGTGATGTGGATGATTGGTAGATTCTCGATACATCGATGCTGTGGTGGTGGCCTCGAGTGGTTGTCTGCATGGTTGGCCCACCGGCATGCACTATGGTTGCCGTGGTGGCTATGCTTCTTGGTCTTGTCAGTGGGAAGGGGTGTAGCGGTGGGCGGCTCTGGCCCGCTCTCTGTCGGTGGGAAGGGACGTCACCCAGATCCGGATCTGGAAGTCTGTGCTCATTGCATGTGTCATGGGTGCCTCGTGGTGGCACAGGTGACCTCTCGAGTGAAAGCTCCATGATTTGGCTTCAACGACGGCAATGCCCACAGTTGCCGCTCTCCACTTGAGGAAATTATTGTGGTTATCCTCTCCGTACAAGAGTTCGAAAGGAAAACCCTTGTCCGTTTCGTACTCGGCAGCGATGACGCTTAATGTTGTTCCCATACTGGGGCATTGTCACGGAGCTTAGTTGTCCTAGGGAGTGTCGTCGCTTTATTCTCAAGCCTTCATATATTCTTGCTCTGCAGTATTGTCGTTTTCCAATTTTTGTTATTCTGTTATATCTTGGTATCTGCTCATAAGAGGGTTTTCTCAGTACCTTGCATCGTTTGTCTTCTACTTTGGTTTAAAAAATGAGGCATGAGCCTCTTTCTAGAGTAAAATATAAAAACATCCAAGCAATCTATATTCTCTTTTCAAATTACTTCTCTTTAACCGAACACAGCGCATGCACATGTTTGTTGTTTATCAACAAATTCTCTTGTATCTTTCTCGAAATAGGCTTTCACTACGCTTTCTGAATAAAGCAACGGTCCATACAACCAACATCTGAACATCACCAGAAAAACCACGGCTGGGGCCACAACACATTCATGCCGAAGAAAACATAAGAGAAATAGAAAAAAAAGAAACCTAGTGGCAGCCGCCAAGCGGCACTACGATGACGATAATTGACACGCTAAAGCTAGGACTGCATCCATCACGAGGCCGAGCCGGTCGCGATCACGCTGCCTCGAAAGCAGGTGTTAGTGCTGCAGAAAAGCGAGGAATTTGAATGAGACAGACGACTTCCTCGGAAAGACCTTCTCAATCACCATCTTATTATGAGCTCTCCAAAGAGTCCATGACATCGCCGCAAAAATAAGCCAAAATAGGCGGCGATGTCGCGGCTATTGCATAACCCTATACTGGAGAAACTCCACGAGGTTCAGGGCCTCCCAATCGGGTCCCAACGCCTCGCGGACGAATGTCCATAACACCCGCGCCGTTGTAGAGGAGAAAAGGCTATGGGTCCTAGTCCCTAGTACAGCATGGAGGGGCCAAAAGCCATCACCAGGTTTGTGCCACTTAAATACCTCTGTCTGAGGGACGCGATCCCGTAGTAACTGCCACACAAAAATCTTAATCTGTAAGCGTAATTAAGGGGGCTTTCTACAATGGAGAAAGCCAGGGTGGTAGGTGTCTAGCATAGCGCATGGTATGTCGTGCTCACCGAATATTCTGTTGTCGGTGCGAGCCGCCAGAACACCATGTTCAGATAGTCCGGTAGCACTAGTGGTAGGGCGGCCCATAATCTAGTCCAGTCGTCACTCTCTTCTTGTGCAAAGGTATGACGGAACCAGATATTCCATTGTCCAGCTTGGAAGGCCGTTGAGACTAGTAGAGACGGATCCACACATAGATTGAGAACAAGCCAGGGAAGCACACGTGCAGTGGCTCGGTACCCAACAAGTGGTCCAGCCAAAATTGTATCCAATCCCCATTCCCTACGGAGAAGGAAATCCCTAGGTAGATGTCCTCCTTGATCCTTTGGATGGAACACCATAATTGCGATCCTCCCGGCCCGCGCATGCCAAGAGAGGCTCACCCTGAAGGTATTTTGCCTGTATGAGTTGTAACCATAAGCCTCCCTTGTCACGTAGTTGTAACCATAATCCTCCCTTGCCGCGTAGGATCCTCTAGACCCATTGCAGCAAGAGCGCAATGTACATGCGGCGCAATGCAATAATGCCCAAGCAACCACGGTCCTTAACCATACATATATCCGCCCACTTTACCATGTGATACTTTTGGCAACCACTTGCATCCTGCGAGAAGAAATTAACGAGGTCCTTATTGAAAGCACGATGAACGCCCTCAGGTAGGATATACAACCCCATCATGTACATGAGGATGCTCGCTAGGTTAGAACTAATAAGGACTGATTTGATCCCCTAAGAAGTAAACCGCCCATGCCAGGGTTCGGCCCGAGATGCCGCTCGTCCCACCAATGGGTCGAATGTACTCATCAGAATCTTTGAGTCGGCCATCGGCATTCCCAACTACTAGTCATCAGCCTGTGCGTCTGCACGGGCTAGAGAATTGTCTATCTTAACATTATTGGGAAACTTCATATAATTTTTCTCATGCATTTTTTGAAGAGAGTCGATGATATGTACAAATAAACACAATATAATTTATATTATGATAGAATGTAATGCACATGTTAAGTTTTATACTAAACTATTTATAATATGTAGATGTATATTTGTGTATTGTGCTCACTTTAAATTAAATCCTGAAATGGATGATTTTCTTGCAGTGACATTGACAACTACAATGGATTTTTGACAAATAGTATCTACATATTTGGACACATATGTTGTGTTCATTGAAACCCTAATATATTTTCATTGACCGAACCTTTTTGTCCAAAATAATAAAATTAGTGTCCTCCCATGGATTAGCATCTAGATTAGGCATATTTGCTCAAATTTACCCTAAAAATATTAAATAAACTAAAATTATCATAAATGGTGCCTAGTGTTTTTGAAATATTATTCCAAACACTGTTGTTAGCTGAATATGTGTTTCATTGGGTGTAAGATTCCTTTCTGTAGGCATGCATCAGTTTGTCTCAGTCAGTGTACAAATATACCGTTACTACAACGTTATTTTTCTCATTTAGATAATTTCCATTTCTTTTTTGTGCCTTGGGAAGTAGTCCTTCTCTTCATTGAGAATATCTATCATGTATCAAATTAAACAGTGGATAATATCATAACAGTAAGATTCAACTTTTAATGGATGTGGTTGTGGTCCCTATTTATAATACCCATAAAAGTTACTGGTTATGTTCATATATGATTTTCCTGGGACAATTTATGTGTATTTTCCTAGTTATATTACAATTAGGTGATTTCACATATTTATTAAATATTCTAGGTCTTCATTTCGTAAGGTGGGATTGAAATTTATTTTTCAATCAGGTATTGACTCTCTCTTTTCATAACGCGATGCTTGGGAAGTTTTTATTTATGTGTCCTTTTTCATTTTTTAAGGGAAAAGGTAAGTATTCTTTGTATGAGGTAACTGGGACAAGGACACCTAATTCTTTTAGATCAGATTCCTTTTCTAATGTGGGGCACCCTTTTTTTATGGGAAACCAATTTGTTCAGGACACCTCTCTTTTTTGCCATCAAAAAGTAAGGCATGTGGAATTATTATTTTTAGCTTAAGGCAGGTGGATTCGGTGTAGGCTGAAATTCAACGTGTTTTTTAACCTCAAAATATATAACGTGGTACTTGAGGTCTCTTTCCTGTACGTGTTGTTTTTATCTATTTTATGTACGTGCCATTTTTTCTATTAAAAATCTTGTAGGGTCCTCTGATAAAAGATCTTGAACATTGAATCATTTTACGTATAGTATATTTTTCCATGCACATGGATTTTATATATGTTGAAACTGACCGTGGGTGCGAACCAACCTATGGTTGGATGGTTAGAAGGATTGTGGTATCCCAGCCCGCCAGGGTTCAAATGCTGGTGCTCGCATTTATTCCTAGATTTGTTTCAGGATTTCCGGCGATGCGCATTTAGTGGGAAGAGACGTTCTTGTCGATGACGGGGCGTCCATGGTGTTGTAAAGTTCCTGTCAATGACGAGGCACCTATGGTGACTTCATAAATCTCAAGATGATATGCCGGTTCAGTCTTTTGAAGGTGCTCATAGGGGTAGGTGCTACGTCTTGAGCTTGCGTTGGTTTTCCTTGAAGAGGAAAGGGTGATGTAGCAAAAGTAGTGTAAGTATTTCCCTCAGTTTTTGAGAACCAAGGTATCAATCCAGTAGGAGGCTCCTCAAAAGTCCCACGCACCTACACAAACAAACAAGAACTCGCAACCAACACAATAAAGGGGTTGTCAATCCCTCACGGCCACTTGCGAAAGTGAGATCTGATAGAGATAATATGATAAGATAAATATATTTTTGGTGTTTTATGATATAGATAGGAAAATTAAAGATGCAAATAAAAGTAGATTGAAAGCTTATATGATAAGAGATAGACCCGGGGGCCATAGGTTTCACTAGTGGCTTCTCTCAAGATAGCATAAGTATTATGGTGGGTGAACGAATTACTGTCGAGCAACTGATAGAAAAGGGAATAATTATGAGATTATCTAGGCATGATCATGTATATAGGCATCACGTCCGTGACAAGTAGACTGACTCCTTCCTGCATCTACTACTATTACTCCACACATCGACCGCTATCCAGCATGCATCTAGAGTATTAAGTTCATAAAGAACGGAGTAACGCATTAAGAAAGATGACATGATGTAGAGGGATAAATTCATGCAATATGATATAAATCCCATCTTTTTATCCTCGATGGCAACAATACAATACGTGCCTTGCTACCCCTGCTGTCACTGGGAAAGGACACCACAAGATTGAACCCAAAGCTAAGCACTTCTCCCATTGCAAGAAAGATCAATCTAGTAGGCCAAACCAAACTGATAATTCGAAGAGACTTGCAAAGATAACTTAATCACACATAAAAGAATTCAGAGGAGATCCAAATATTTCTCATAGATAAACTTGATCATAAACCCACAATTCATCGGATCTCGACAAACACACCGCAAAAAGAGTTACATCGAATAGATCTCCAAGAAGATCAAGGAGAACATGGTATTGAGATCCAAAGAGAGAGAAGAAGCCATCTAGCTAATAACTATGGACCCGATGGTCTGTGGTAAACTACTCACAACTCATCGGAGAGGCCTTGGAGATGAGGTAGAGGCCCTCCGTGATCGATTCCCCCTCCGGCGGAGCGCCGGCGAAGGCTCCAAGATGGGATCTCGCGGATACAGAAGGTTACGGCGGCGGAAATAATTTTTCATGGTCGCTTCTGATGTTTTCGGGGTACATGGGTATTTATAGGAGGAAGAAGTAGGTTGGTGGACTCCCGAGGGGCCCACAAGATAGGGGGCACGCCCAGTAGGGGGGCGCCCTCCACCCTCGTGGCCGCCTCCCTTGTTTCTTGACTTCCACTCCATGTCCTCTGGATCACGTTCGTTCCAAAAATCACGATCCCGGAGGTTTCATTCCATTTGGACTCCGTTTGATATTCCTTTTCTAGGAAACACTGAAATAGGCAAAAAAAAAATAGCAATACGGGCTGGGCCTCCGGTTAGTAGGTTAGTCCCAAAAATGATATAAATGTGTAAAGTAAAGCCCATAAACATGCAAAACGGGTAATATAATAGCATGCACTAGTAGAAAACAGGGCTTTCGTCCAGGCCAGTTTAGCCCATTAGTCCCGGTTCAATCCAGAACCGGGACCAATGGAGCTATTTGCCCCGGTTCGTGAGCCCAGGGGGCCGGCCGGGCCACGTGGGCCATTGGTCCCGGTTCATCCGGACCTTTTGGTCCCGGTTGGTGGGACGAACCGGGACCAATGGTCCTGGCTCCTGGCCCACCACTATTGGTCCCGGTTGGTGGCATGAACCGGGACCAAAGGCTTCCCTTTAGTCCCGGCTCATGCCACCAACCGGGGCTAATGGTGCTGCCTATATATAGCCCCTCGCGCAAGAGCAGAGCACACTGCTCTGTTTTTTCTGGCCGAGGGGGAGAGGGCTTGGTGGTGCTCTAGCTCACCTCCTATGCACACAAGGTGTTCGATGGAATGCCCGAGCCACACTACTTAAGGTTTCTCCTCTCCAAGCTCGACCGCCAAGCTCCATTTTCCTCAATATTTATCTAGGTTTAGCGGTCCGTCACGCCTTGTCCCCGTCTTCATCGCTGTCGATCACCCGCGCCGATCTCATCGCCGGCACCACCGTGGTGAGCCTCTTGTTCTTATCTTCTTTCTCAAAGGAAAAATATTATTACTTGTTTGTTTAGATAGATACTTGTATTATTTTCTTACTTTTATTATTGCATCTTACATAGTGCGATGGTTTTGGTATTCGCCCCCGTCGGCGCTTGTCCTGTCTATGATTCGGATGTGGTATATATTATCTTTTCATAACTATTGGTTCATTTATTGTTTATGAAAATTATGCCGACTAACGTGACATAGATTTTATTTATCTAGGAGGTTGTTGAACTGGAATTTCCAACTGACCCTATTGTCGAGAGGTTAAATTTAGTTGAAGAAGAAAACAATTTCTTGAAGGAAAAAATAAAAAAACTTGACGAGGAGAAGATGATATTGGAGTTGCATGTTGCGGATGTCGTCGATGATCACAAGATCAAGATGGATGCAATGCGCTTGAAGATGAGAAAGATTAGAAAATATGCCATTCATACCGAGGCTTGGTATCATTATGCCGTTAGATCAGTTGTTACCTTGGTTGCGAGTATGATCGTATTTGTTTTCGCATTGAAATGTTTTACATAGTTTCAATGTATGGTTTAATTAATTTAGATGCTCTGTAGAGCTTTATGTTGTTAGATGAGAACTATGTATGTACTTTGGTTTTTATGTGATGATGAACTTCTATTAATTTGGTTACTTAATTATCTATTCATGATGTTCTGTAATGATTTTTGACACACTTAATTATATATAATGCACGCAGATGAACCGGCAATGGATGTATGGTGACAGACACACCTCCGAGTACATTAAGGGCGTGCATGATTTTCTCGAAGTGGCTGAGGCAAACAAGCAGAATGGTTTTATGTGTTGTCCATGCCCTATATGTGGGAATACGAAGTCCTACTCTGACCGGAAAATCCTTCACACCCACCTGCTTTACAAGGGTTTCATGCCACACTATAATGTTTGGACGAGGCACGGAGAAATAGGGGTTATGATGGAAGACGGCGAGGAAGAAGAGTACGATGACAACTATGTGCCCCCTGAATACGGTGATGCTACTGAACATCAAGATGCACCAGACGATGTGCACGATGGTGCTGGAACGGGCGAAGCTGCTGAAGATCAAGAGGAACCAGACGATGTGCCCGATGATGATGATCTCCGCCGGGTCATTGTCGATGCAAGGACACAATGCGAAAGTCAAAAGGAGAAGCTGAAGTTCGATCGCATGTTAGAGGATCACAAAAAAGGGTTGTACCCCAATTGCGAAGATGGCAACACAAAGCTCGGTACCGTACTCGAATTGCTGCAGTGGAAGGCAGAGAATGCTGTGCCTGATAAAGGATTTGAGAAGCTACTGAAAATAATGAAGAAGAAGCTTCCAAAGGATAACGAATTACTCGACAGTACATACGCAGCAAAGAAGGTCGTATGCCCTCTAGGATTGGAGGTGGAGAAGATACATGCATGCCCTAATGACTGCATCCTCTACTATGGTGCCTACAAGGATCTGAACGCATGCCCGGTATGCTGTGCATTGCGGTATAAGATCAGACGAGATGACCCTGGTGATGTTGACGGCGAGCCTCCCAGGAAGGGGGTTCCTGCGAAGGTGATGTGGTATGCTCCTATAATACCACGGTTGAAACGTCTGCTCAGAAACGGAGAGCATGTCAAGTTGATGCGATGGCACAGTGAGGACCGTAAGAAAGACGGGAAGTTGAGAGCACCCGCTGACGGGTCGCAGTGGAGAAAAATCGAGAGAAAGTACTGGGATGAGTTTGCAAAGGACCCAAGGAATGTATGGTTTGCTTTAAGCGCAGATGGCATTAATCCTTTCGGGGAGCAGAGCAGCAATCACAGCACCTGGCCCGTGACTCTATGTATGTATAACCTTCCTCATTGGATGTGCATGAAGCGGAAGTTCATTATGCTGCCAGTTCTCATCCAAGGCCCTAAGCAACCCGGCAACGACATTGATGTGTACCTAAGGCCATTAGTTGAAGAACTTTTACAGCTGTGGAATGGAAACGGTGTACGTACGTGGGATGAGCACAAAAAGGAGGAATTTGACCTAAAGGCGTTGCTGTTCGTGACCATCAACGATTGGCCCGCTCTCAGTAACCTTTCAGGACAGACAAACAAGGGATACCACGCATGCACGCACTGTTTACTTGACACCGATAGTATATACCTGGGAAGCTGCAGGAAGAATGTGTACCTGGGCCATCGTCGATTTCTTCCGACCAACCATCAATGTCGAAAGAAAGGCAAGCATTTCAAAGGCGAGGCAGATCACCGGAAGAAGCCCGCCATGCGTACCGGTGATCACGTACTTGCTATGGTCAATGATTTACACGTAATCTTTGGAAAGGGTCCCGGCGGACTAGCTGTTCCGAATGACGCTGAGAATCACGCACCCATGTGGAAGAAGAAATCTATATTTTGGGACCTACCCTACTGGAAAGACCTAGAGGTCCGCTCTTCGATCGACGTGATGCACGTGACGAAGAACCTTTGCATGAACCTGCTAGGCTTCTTGGGCGTGTATGGGAAGACAAAAGATACACCTGAGGCACGAGAGGACCTGCAACGCTTGCACGAAAAAGAGGGCATGCCTCCGAAGCAGTATGAAGGTCCTGCCAGCTACGCTCTTACGAAAGAAGAGAAAGAAATATTCTTTCAATGCCTGCTCAGTATGAAGGTCCCGACTGGCTTCTCGTCGAATATAAAGGGAATAATAAATATGCCAGAGAAAAAGTTCCAGAACCTAAAGTCTCATGACTGCCACGTGATTATGACGCAACTGCTTCCGGTTGCATTGAGGGGGCTTCTACCGCAAAACGTCCGATTAGCCATTGTGAAGCTATGTGCATTCCTCAATGCAATATCTCAGAAGGTGATCGATCCAGAAATCGTACCAACGCTAAGGAGTGATGTGGCACAATGTCTTGTCAGTTTCGAGCTGGTGTTCCCACCATCCTTCTTCAATATCATGACGCACGTCCTAGTTCATCTAGTCGACGAGATTGTCATTCTGGGGCCCGTATTTCTACACAATATGTACCCCTTTGAGAGGTTCATGGGAGTCCTAAAGAAATATGTTTGTAACCGCGCTAGGCCGGAAGGAAGCATCTCCATGGGCCATCAAACAGAGGATGTCATCGGGTTTTGTGTTGACTTCATTCCTGGCCTTAAGAAGATAGGTCTCCCTAAATCGCGGTATGAGGGGAGACTGACTGGTAAGCACGCTTGGAAGAGACTCAATAATATGCAGGGACGGATATTCTTGGTCTCAAGCACATTACACAGTTCTACAGAACTCTACCTTGGTGACCCCGTATGTCGATGAACACAAGAACAGTCTGCGCTACAAACACCCGGAGCAGTGCGACGACTGGATTACATGTGAACACATCAGGACTTTCAGCAGTTGGTTGGAAACACGTCTCAGAGGTGACAGCACTGTTTGTGATGAGTTGTACTTGTTGTCCAGGGGACCATCTTTGACTGTAATGATTTGGAAAGGATACGAAATAAATGGGAATACATTTTACACGATTGACCAAGATGAAAAGAGCACCAACCAAAACAGCGGTGTCCGCTTTGATGCAGCAACCGACAAGGGAAATGACACATATTATGGTTACATAGTAGACATATGGGAACTTGACTACGGAGTAGATTTTAAGGTCCCTTTCTTTAAGTGCAAGTGGGTCAATCTGTCAGGAGGCGGGGTATAGGTAGACCCACAGTACGGAATGACAACAGTGGATCTGAAAAATCTTGGGTACACTGACGAACCGTTCGTCCTAGCCAATGATGTGGCACAGGTTATCTATGTGAAGGACATGTCTACCAGACCGAGGAAAAGAAAATATAAGGAAGCGAATACATCATACAATGAGCCAAAGCGCCACATAGTTCTTTCAGGAAAAAGGGACATCCTGGGAGTGGAGGGCAAGACAGACATGTCTGAAGAGTATGAAAAGTTTCATGAAATTCCCCCCTTCAAAGTCAAGGCTGGCCCAAGCATCCTGATAAACGATGAAGATTATCCATGGTTACGGCGCAATAAGCAAACGACACAAGCGAAGAAAAAGTGAAGACTTTCTCCCGCAACTATTATGATGATACCATGCCAACTTTGTAACAGACGAGTATGATACCATTGTCCGTTTTGTACATGCACATGCTATGCCAACTTTTTCAGAGTTCATTTGAAAACAATGAATTTGAAAACCTCGCCAACCGAAGGGCGCTCACACCGGTTTATAAGCCCGTCCCTCTACACACCGTTTTGTTGTAAGCAGAAACAAAATAAAATAAATAAAGCAACAAAGAAAACAAAAAAAGTGTTTTCAAATTTGAAAACTAATGGCACTAACAGAAAGTTTATAATTTTTCTAAAACTAAAAGCAAAAAGAATTAAAAAATAAAGAAAAAACAACAAAAAATAAATAATGCAGAAAACAGAACAAAAAACTGAAAAAAATAAAAATAGCAACAATAAGTATTTTGTTGTAAGTAGAAACAAAATAAAATAAATAAAGCAACAAAGAAAACAAAAAAAGAGTTTCCAAATTTAAAACTAATGGCACTAACAGAAAGTTTATAATTTTTCTAAAACTAAAAGCAAAAAGAATTAAAAAATAAAGCAAAAAACAACAAAAACTAAATAATGCAGAAAACAGAACAAAAAACTGGAAAAAAAAATAAAAATAGAAACAATAAGTATTTTGTTGTAAGTAGAAACAAAATAAAATAAATAAAGCAACAAAGAAAACAAAAAAAGAGTTATCAAATTTGGAAACTAATGGCACTAACAGAAAGCTTATAATTTTCTAAAATTAAAAGCAAAAAGAATTAAAAATAAAGCAAAAAACAACAAAAAATAAATAATAATGCAGAAAACAAAACAAAAAAACTGGAAAAAAAGTTCCGGCTACTGGGCCCCCACGGCCTGAATACGACTAGAAACCCTAAATGGGCCAGGATTCAGGCCCGCAGGAGGCCAAGTAGGCCCACATGCACATAGCTAGTGACAGATTAGGCCCGAAAGCCTGCAGTTGAGAGGAGCTCGAGAGGGTTGGCGCAGCAGCGCTTATAAACCACTCTCGAGCTCTCTCAACTAGCGAGGTGGGACTAAACTTTTGGGGGCGGGGCAGCACAAGGCCTTTGGTCCCAGTTGGTGGCACCAACCGGGACTAAAGGGGGGTTTAGTCCCGGTTGGTGCCACGACCCGGGACTAATGCCCCCCTTTAGTCCCGGTTGG